>NC_091573.1:10573766-10581266 GCF_042767895.1 Penaeus vannamei | reverse complement strand
ATCTCTCGACACTCAAGAGAAAGAGTGTGAGAAGAGACACAATCGAGCACACACCAAAAGTCAAGCCTTGGAAAAGGCGATAACCCTGAATGACTCCTATGTTGGTATTGTATCTATCTGTGCCAGATGCATTATGGATGCCCAATTGAAAGGTTACGTACTTTTCACCAATATCTATATAGCCTCTGATTGGCATTACATGATAGTAGAAAGAAGGGATTACAACAAATATACTTGTAGATAGATCGGCAAAGGCCAGTGAGGTGCGGAGGATGCTAGACTCCTCACCCCTGTGGTTGCTCCTCAACAACACGATGATCACCAGGAGGTTCCCGAGCGTCCCAGTGACTCCAGTGCATACGACTACGGCTGCGAGACTCACCTCGCTCACACGACACCAGAATGGCAGGTAATCCCAGTACCTGTTGACTCCTCTTTCTTCAGGGATGCCATTCCACACGACAGTATGCAGTGGATAACAACAGGGAAAGAACAGGTTAATCATCGCAATCAACACCTTATCATCAGAAGGAAAGGAAGTGGAAAATTCATGATGCTTATAAAGGTAACTGCAGTTCTTACTTACAAAGTCCCAGTTTACCTTTAAGATCTGGACTTCCATACCATTTACATTTTGCACGGTGACTCTAAACAACCCTTTACACACGAGATTCAAGCAATGGTGATCGTTTCGCAATATGGCCTTGACTTGAAATATTTCAAAAAATTTGTCCCAATCGGAAGGTCGCTCACAGTCTTGGTGATTTAAAAATAAAACCTGGTCTGGGAGGCACAAGGTTCCGTGCAGCATATCTGTGCAAAATGTAGACTGTCTAAATAGTGGAAGGCAGACATCTACAAGACGTTTTTGGTAAAAAATCTTCAACAATATTGTTTCACTCGCGCGGAATAAGATCGGGGTAGGAGTGGCTATTTCATCATAAACTTCCCTGTATCTCTTAAAACATAACGGCATCGCCCTTGGTATCCTGAAACTTGCATACAGTGTAGGATCCGTACACAATCTCTGTTTAAACATAAATAGATTGAAAGAGGATTCTGCAGGCAGTTTTACCCTTGAGCACATATCCCTGACTGACTGCTTATCATACGACCCATTGACTTCAGTGGACAGGTAACTGGCTTGTAAGTTACGAATTAATGGCTCCATGCGGGTGTTGACGACCCTCAGATTCTTGTTTGACACCGATACTCCAGAGCCATGCCGTTGTCTCGCAGCAGATGCACCATCCTCAGTCCCGTTCTTCTGTGTTAGTTCTTCACCCAGACAAGTGGGAATCAAGACCACTGTCATGATGAAGAAGAGAGAAAATGCCATCCAGCCTGTCATTCCTCCCAGCCTGTGGATTATGCAAAGGATAACAATCATTTCTGATACGAATGTAGATCCATATTGTACAGGTTTCAGGTCCGTATTACATTCAAAACAACGAGGATCATGGTAATGTTGATAAGGCTACAAGAATGAAAGTTCCTGTTTTGCGTCCGGGCAAAAAATGAAAATGGTGAGGATATTTTTCATTATTCATTATTCATTTCTAAATACATGTAAAGAAGAGAACAGCAGCTTTTCAAAATCATCAAATCATCTTAGATCTTGTGGGTAATTATGACTCCATTCACATTTACTAGTAAAAATATTCTCTCTAAAAAGCATGACAAGAGAACATTTTTTTAGTCATCTAATTATATTTTGGGGGAATAATGAAATTTATTGAAAATAATGAAACTTTTTAGTGGGCGATGGGCGCAAAACAGGAACTTTGATTCCCGTAGCCTAATAATAATGATGATATCATCAACAATAGTGACTATGAAGATAGTAATAAAAGATAACAACAATAATGTTAATAACGATAGCAGTGATGATGATATCGACAACAAAACGATGGTAATAAAATATAACAATAATAATGATTATATATATATACATGCATACATACACACACACACACACACACACACACACACACACACACACACACACACACACACACACACACACACACACACACACACACACACACACACACACACACACACACATATATATATATATATATATATATATATATATATATATATATATATATATATATATGTATATATATATATATATATATATACGTATAAATATACATATACGTATAAATATACATATACATATATACTATCACTTATATGTTATATATCTATATCATATATATATATATATATATATATATATATATATATACGTATAAATATACATATACATATATACTATCCCATATATGTTATTATCTATATCATATATATATATATATATATATATATATATATATATATATATGTATGTATATACTATATCGTATATATTATATATCTATATCATATATATATATAGATAGATAGATAGATAGGATAGATAAATAGATAGATAGATATAGATATATATGAATACATACACACACACACACATACATGTGTGTGTATACATACATATATATATATGTATACAAACACACACACACACACACACACACACACACACACACACACACACATATATATATATATATATATATATATATATATATATATATATATATATGTGTGTGTGTGTGTGTGTGTGTGTGTGTGTGTGTGTGTGTGTGTGTATATATTATATATATATATATATATATATGTATGTATATATATATATATGTGTGTGTGTGTGTGTGTGTGTGTGTGTGTGTGTGTGTGTGTGTGTATGTGTGTGTGTGCGTGTGCGTTTGCGTGTGTGTGTATGTGTGTGTGTGTGTGTGTGTGTGTGCGGGTGTGTGTGTGTGTGCGGGTGTGTGTGTGTGTGCGGGTGTGTGTGTGTGTGTGTGTGTGTGTGTGTGTGTGTGTGTATGCATGTATGTATGTATATACATATATGTATATAAATATATACACACACACACACACACTCACATATACATACATACACATGCATACACACACACATCAACGCATAAACACACGCATATATATACCTATATGAGGGTTCATAATCTCAAGACCACCATCCATTTAAAGACGTTTAAGTACCTTTTTCCATGACTTTTCCCTTATATCTCAGCTGAACCAGGTGCTAGTAAGTCGAACTAGGACCCAGAGAGGCCCACTGACTAAGGCTATATCAATTTTCATGTTCAGTGTTTGAGGTAACTAGAGCATCATAAATCTGCTACATAATGGTAAGACTTTTTTTTATCACCATTTCAGTTCTATGAGTTTTGAATACATGTATGTATGTATGTATGTTAGTGTGTTTATGTGCGTGTGTATTTAATATCATTAATAATGTCACCATTGTTGTTATTATCATTATTAGGATCATAATTGCTCTTTCTGTAATGTTGTTTTCATTATATTTATGATTTACTCATTATATTATTGTCTCCACCATCAATCATTTTCATTACTTTTACTATAATCATCATTATTATCATCATTAATATCATTATCATTTGCAGTAGTAAAATCCTCATTAGCAACAATGAGTCTATATGTAAGGTGTTTGCATGTAGAGTTGAGGGAAATTAACTAGTTGGCATCTCTTCTCGGGCGTCTGTCTTAGCCACGCCCCACTTTGCACACGCATAGTACCAGAATACCGGTTTTCTTTTGTAAAGATCTTTAAATCAGTGTAGTCAGATTTCATTCAAATAATGTAACAAACTTTAGGCCAACAGCAAACATAAACCAGGTGACTTGAATACAAAATTTTAGTGAACTGCTGTGCTTGTAATCTGTGGAATCACTTATTTAATGAAATTCCGGTGTGATATTTTAACAATCAATATACAGGAAAAAAGTGAAGCACAAAACATTATTATAACACCATTAGGAAGAATAACACATTTAAATAAACTGCTTTCCCGCCCAACAAGTAGTAGCTGTCAAAATGGGCCGGATCATAAGTGACGTCACGTGGTGTCATAGCTAGCCAATCGGGATTGTTTTTTTTTTAATTTTTATTCATTGTATCAGAAGTGCAACAAAAAATCGCTATTTTTGTTTAAGCTCGCAAATCTATTTTTGTTACATTGAAGCTTACAAAATAATAGGCAAAAAATCATATCTCGTTTAGTGTTACCACAGTTCTCAACGGGGACAACGCTACCTCCCTGTACATACCTTGATCAGCAGTATCATTATAGGTACTATACTGATATCTACAATTCCTCCCAAGGGAAAGGGAGATAAAGGTCCTATATTTCGCTTGCCAATTATTAGATATCGAACTGTATTTGTGATGACTAATTTACCGAAAATCAACGTAATAAACTACCGAATTAGGGTCTGCTCTCTGTGGCCGTTTCAACTGTCAGGAGTAATATGTGTGTGTGTGTGTGTGTGTGTGTGTGTATGCAAACGGAGCCTTAAAATGTATAGCCTATGGAGTCTTTATATCTTCTCGGTAGGTCCGGATTAACATCATCATTGCCAGTTTTATGTCTTTGTTGTTATCACTAAGTCCCGTTGTTGTATTACATTTGTTATTGCCCTTATCTATTTTAATCATTATCAGTATCACTATTATCAACATCAACCTCATCGTCATTATCATTAATATCATCATCACATTTTTGTTGTTATTATCATTATTATCATCATAAGCGTTATTATTATATTATCCTTATCATAATTATCGTTATTGTTATCACTGTTATCATCATCATCATAATTATCATTAGTCATTATTATCATGATTAGTATCATTATCATTATTATCATTACGATTATCATTGTTACTACTACTACTACTACTACTACTATCATTATCATTGTAGAGTCTATTATTATTGATTATATTATTATACCCATTATTATTTTTATTCCTGTTATTATCATCTTTGCTATGATCATTATTGTAATTATTATTGTTATTGTTATCATTATCATCATAATATTAATGATGCTAACAGTAACAAGAACAACAACAACAACAACAACAACAACAATGATAATAATAATAATAATAATAATAATAATAACAATGATAATGATGGTAATGATGGTAGTAAAGATAAGAATTTCTAATTATGATATTGATAATGATATTTTTGATAATTATCATTATTATTGTTGTTGTTGGTTATTATTACTATTATTATTATTGTAACTGTTATCATTAACATCATCATTATTATCATTACTATTGTCATTATTATCATTATTATTTTATTACTATTGTTATTGTGATTATTACTACTATCATAATCATTATCATCCCTATTATTATTCATTATTAAAATCATTATCATTGTATTTGTTGTTAGTGGTGTTGCTGATCATATTATCATTCTTCTTATTATATTATTATCATCATGATTATGATTGCTGCCATCATTGTTACTATGATTACGACTGTTGTTATTATTATGATCATTATAATTATTATTATCATTATAATCAATACCATCATTATTCTTATTTGCGTAACTGTTGTTGCTATTGCCATTATTATTATCACCAATATTCTTATTATCCTTATCATTATAATTACTTTCACTTACCATTTTCATTGTTGTAAAAATCATCCTCACTATTATTACTTATTCTTGTTATTGCTGTTTTGTTATTGTTCTTACGATCGTAACTAGTATCAAATTTTCTATCTTTATCAATATTATTACTCTTACAGTTATAAGTAGTAATGTGACCCTATTCATGATCAATATCAGTATTACAAATATTGTTATGGTCATTACTTATAATAATAATGATACTACTACTACAACTACCACTAATAGTGATTATATTAATAGTAGCAGTAACAAAAATAGTAACAATAATAACAATAATGAGAATGATAATAATAACAACAACAACAATAAGAATAATAACAATAATAATACTGATAATAATAATAATAACAATAATAATAATAATAATAATAATGAATAGTAACAACGATGAAATGCATTAATAATAACGATAGTGATAATGATAATAATGATAACAACGATAATTATCATCATCACAGTTATAATCATAACAATAGTAATAATGATTATAATAAAAACAACAACGATATCGATTGTAACATAACAACAACACCAAGACAACAAAAATAGTGAAAATAATAACAATATACGGACAGAAATGCTAATAACTATGATAACAATGATAACGATACCAGCTAAAGATAATAAAATATACTTGTAATGTGTCACAATATTGATGATGAATATGATAATAATCATAATGATGATAAGAGAAACGACAGTAGGACAAGTATAAAAGGTGCTACAGGCCTTCTATGTGGGTTGTTTGAATGACTGGTGGCAAAGCGATACACTGATGTGGCTGCACACTTTTACTGGTAACGCGATATGAGACGACGACGATATGCCGGCGGCCAGGGCGGTGCCAGCCTGGCCGACCCGCCGGAGAGGCGAGGCGGTCACGGCCGGCCGGTCACGGGCAAGCTCGCCGAAGATCTGAGTATGTGAGGGGGAGGTCAAGGCTGGCCACCCTCATACTCTGACCAGCGGCGCAAGCGAGCGCGAGTGGGCTGCGTGTCCCTCGGGCCACGCAGCATGGGCGGACCTCGTGGCATGCTAAGCCTAGTGGACCACACGGTATGGATACAGACCACGTGGGGACCACGTGGCATATTATGCAGTATGCTATATCGTTCGGCCGATATAGTATACTGGACCACGCTGTATGGGGACCACGTGGCATGCTATGCAGTATGCTATAATAAGAATGACTGGTAATAACGAGTGCTAATGATAATAAAATTAATGTTGCCGATAATGATATCATAAAAAACTAGATAAACAACAATACTGTTACCAATAATGAAACCAGTGATGATACTGATGGTGGTGGATATGTTGTTAAATATGATAATAAAAGTGATACTGCTACTACTAAAATAACAATGTATACATGCAATTTTCCGATTCATTACTGAACCAAGCTTATTATGGTACATTTTACTATGATTCATACTACGCATATAATGGCGTAACTATTATACATTGCACTATCGGGGATAAGAATAAGAATCATACCTTTTGAAATTTTTAATCTCTGTTATCTGTTACATGGAGCCACTGGTACAGCATATTTCTAAGAGTAGATCTGGTGCATTTTTGAACTGGAACTTCACACTGCATCCTTTTTTACACTTAATGAGCTGTGATAATAAAATCCTTGTGCATTTTACTTGTTTTCAACTCATCCCCAGTGTAATAAAAGAGCTTTGTATTCTGAACTCAAAGAGCATAAAATCTAAACCTGGAATAAAGGGTGTAGATTCGACGCTACGGATATTCATTCTGCTCGACACCAATAGGAAGCATTCCATCACCATTCAGAATCGCCATTTACTGTAGCCTAAAGTGATACTAGTAGAATTCATCGCAAATTCAACCTGATGTAGAATCTAATCAATAAGGTCGAGCCTCCTCAGCATCCTCATCTGAGCCCTCCTCCTCTCCATCTGCCTCT
>NC_091573.1:10536266-10561266 GCF_042767895.1 Penaeus vannamei | reverse complement strand
ATGTGAAAGGCGGCAAATCGATGCTCGCACCCCAAGTGAATACGGGAGCCCCAAGTCACATATAAGAAGGAAAGATTTCAGATCAGAGAGAGATTTCTCCCAAAGGACGCCCCAGACTGCCTACTTTGCCACAGGAGATGGTCTGTTAAATGTCTCTTGGATAACACCAGGAGCAAAAGAAGCTGCTAATATGGTCAGTTACTTTGACAGTTCCATTGTACATCCAACAACAAAAGCGATGTCGCCTCGCCAGACCTGAAAGGTGGCCCAATTCAAACAACCTGGACATAGTTGGGAAAGGGGGGATTTAGATTCGCAAGGCAAAGCAAGGAGTGAGTGTTCGGCTATGTTTCAGCCCCATCTTATCGAGGCTATTTTCTGCACCCCCCTCTCTCCGTCTCTCTCACTCCCCCCCTCTCTCTCTCACTCCCCCCTCTCTCTCACTCCCCCCTCTCTCTCACTCCCCCCTCTCTCTCTCACTCCCCTCTCACTCATTCCTTCACTCTCCCCCTCTCTCTCTCTCTCACTCGCCCCCTCTCTCTTTCTCTCTCTCTCACTCCCCCCCCTCTCTCTCTCTCTCACTCCCCCTCTCTCTCTCTCACTCAGCCCCTCTCTCACTCACTCAGCCCCTCTCTCTCTCTCTCACTCAGCCCCTCTCTCTCTCTCTCACTCACTCGCCTCTCTCTCTCTCTCTCACTCACTCAGCCCCTCTCTCTCTCTCTCACTCACTCAGCCCCCCTCTCTCTCTCTCTCTCTCACTCACTCAGCCCCTCTCTCTCTCTCTCACTCACTCAGCCCCTCTCTCTCTCTCTCTCTCTCTCACTCAGCCCCTCTCTCTCTCTCTCTCTCTCACTCACTCAGCCCCTCTCTCTCTCTCTCACTCACTCAGCCCCTCTCTCTCTCTCTCTCTCTCACTCAGCCCCTCTCTCTCTCACTCAGCCCCTCTCTCTCTCTCTCACTCACTCAGCCCCTCTCTCTCTCACTCAGCCCCTCTCTCTCTCTCTCTCTCTCACTCAGCCCCTCTCTCTCTCTCTCTCACTCAGCCCCTCTCTCTCTCTCTCTCACTCACTCACCTCCTCCCTCTCTCTCTCTCTCTCTCTCAGCCCCTCTCTCTCTCTCTCTCACTCACTCAGCCCCTCTCTCTCTCTCTCTCACTCACTCAGCCCCTCTCTCTCTCTCTCACTCACTCAGCCCCTCTCTCTCTCACTCACTCCACCCCTCTCTCTCTCACTCACTCACCTTTTCTCTCTCTCTCTCACTCACTCAGCCCCTCTCTCTCTCTCTCTCTCTCTCACTCACTCAGCCCCTCTCTCTCTCTCTCTCTCTCACTCACTCAGCCCCTCTCTCTCTCTCTCACTCACTCAGCCCCTCTCTCTCTCTCACTCACTCAGCCCCTCTCTCTCTCTCACTCACTCAGCCCCTCTCTCTCTCTCTCACTCAGCCCCTCTCTCTCTCTCTCACTCAGCCCCTCTCTCTCTCACTCACTCACTCAGCCCCTCTCTCTCTCTCTCTCACTCACTCAGCCCCTCTCTCTCTCTCTCACTCACTCATCCTCTCTCTCTCTCTCTCACTCACTCTCATCCTCTCTCTCTTCTCACTCACTCGGTCTCATCCTCTCTCTCTCACTCACTCAGCCTCCTCCTCTCTCTCTCTCACTCACTCAGTCTCATCCTCTCTCTCTCACTCACTCATCCCTTCTCTCTCTCACTCACTCAGCCCCTCTCTCTCTCACTCACTCAGCCCCTCTCTCTCTCACTCACTCCACCCCTCTCTGTCTCACTCACTCCACCCCTCTCTCTCTCACTCACTCCACCCCTCTCTCTCTCACTCACTCCCCCCCTCTCTCTCTCACTCACTCACCTCTCTCTCTCACTCACTCCCCTCTCTCTCTCTCACTCACTCCCCCCCTTCTCTCACTCACTCCCCCCCCCTCTCTCACTCACTCCCCCCCCCTCTCTCACTCACTCCCCCCCCCTCTCTCACTCACTCCCCCCCCCTCTCTCTCACTCACCCCCCCCTCTCTCTCTCTCTCTCACACGCACACACACACTGTGGGTAATATTTGTGGGTGTGAATAATGTATCGTCTCAAATAGCGCCTCTTGGGCTACCAAACATTAATAAATGGCTTTGGCCGCAAAACATCGAGGGGGATGGGGTGTAAAGGTTTAGGTATCGATTCCCTTGTTTTCCTTTTATTTCGTTTGGTGTCTCTCACGAACCACGACCTCCAGTCGCGCTCGTGAATCGCGAAGTACGGTCTGGTTGGGGTCAACTTGAGTGTGATGGGCCACTTGGCTCCGCCCCTTGCAATCATATACTTACAGAAAGTATTAATGTCTCTTATATCAGCATTAAGTTACTTTTGACATACACATTGATTTGAAGTGCATCGTCAGTCAACCTAATTTATATTATTTCCGAAACTGTTGGTTAAAATGAAGGATGCAAAATGAAAAGCAATGAATGTGTGCAGCGGTGCATTAATATACTGATAGTGGGGTATATAGGATGCAGGTGTTGCGAAACTCATACTTTAACATATCTTTTAGTATCAAATTATTTATTGAGACTTTAGACCTGGGCAGATTTTGCACTTCCCAGCAAAGCCCTTTCCCGATTCACGCTTACTCACACCCCGCGAAAGGCTGAGTCAAGCTTCACTTGACCCAAGGCTAAGGGGATATTCCCTTAGCCTTGACTATACGCCTTTATTTGTCGTTTCAGCGGCTGGTGTCCAACACCTTGTCGGTGTTTCCCCTCCAAACTATTCAAGAAACCCATTGCTTTCGAAATCCGTATTTTAGATATTAATTTCGTTATTTTGGCAATTAAATCATTGTAAACATCTGGAAATATAATGGCGTATGAACTAATGTCATATGTTCTTTTCCAAATAACATATCAAAAGTTTACCATTATCCAAATAGTGGATCCAGGTGATATAAGACAGAGAAGTCAGAGAGTAGCTGTTTAGCAGAGCCATATATTATGAATGAAGGATATTTCCGTCTGACGAATATTAATATGAATACAGGTCCAACAATGTTTAAGTTTTTTATATAGAAAATATGATGAGGAATTGAAATAAAACGTGATAATTCTCGAAATGATAAATTCTTTTTTGTACTTCGCCTGATTTCCGTACTTTCCCACCTCCTCACATTCGAACTATCTTAACTATGCCCTAGTTGTCTGAACGCGGGCCTCCTTTAAAGACAAGAGGAGCATGATCTCACCGAGCCCAGGACTTGCGAGGCGTCACCGCTTTTGTTGCTGGCTGTACAATTGTCAGTGCGTATATTACTCTTTATGAAGTTTGAAAGTGCGTTGTCTGCCGGCTTTTTCTTTTTTTTCTGGGAGGAGGTTCCTCCTATTCCTTACTACGTAAGTACCCTCCTATGGGTATTTTTGGAGATATAGCCTCCATGTCCTATGTCTCACTGCCTGGAAGGTGATCTGCTTGGAGAAACAGACCAAAAATCAGACGAAGTCCCAGCAGAAGTTGCCTGGACGAGGTGTGATCTGGATTGTGATTTGGTATCATCCTTATGTTGCTGCTTGTACTGGGTTGATTCAGCAATTTGTTTAATTGTATTAAATATGTAACTTTAATCTTATTAATGATTTAAGTTTCTTTTAGCGATGCAATTTCTTTATCCTTAGCCACAAGCTCTTGATGCATGTACGAAATGAGTTGTTAGTTGCTACCGAAGCTGGGGAGTATTGGGTTTGGTGGTTTAACTTTCAACTTTCCTCTTGGCTATACGGTAACTAACATTGTCATTATTTATACATATATTACATGTATCAGTAATTGTGCTTTATAGTTGGTAATTTGTGATTTGGCGGGCGCAAGTCGCCAGTGAGTCTGGAACGAGGCGGCAGAGGGTTGGAGAAGGGTGAGAGGCCAGTCAGACTGCCAACAAGCTTTTGAATGTACGTAGGTCTCGTGGTGTGCTGCCGCGTCGCTGGCCTAGTGTATGCTTCCATAAATAAAAGGAATCTACAATGCATAGCATTTCCCTGTAGCCTCGAACTATTTAGGCAGTATGGAGTAGTCTTTCGACAAGAAACTGATCCCGGAGTTTGACAGCAGTGGCAAGATGTCGGTAGTGGAATGGCTGGAAAGGTTAGAGCTGGTGTGCAAGCTTCGAGACATCGCTGATGTACCCAGCATGATCCCAATGCGCCTCACTGATGGAGCTTTCGCCGTGTACCTACAGCTTTCAGAGTCCCAAGCAAAGTAAGGAAGGCACTGTTGGCCACATTCCCTGTGGACCCCTATGTGGTTTATGAACAGTTTGTTAACCAGCAGTTGCAAAAAGGAACCCTGATATTTACCTGGCTGAATTGCGGCGTTTGCTGTCGCTGTTTGGCAGGGTGTCAGACCAGGCCATGGGATGGATTGCCGGAAGATGTCCACGGGGTAGTACTGGTGTTCGCACTCGGCAACGTATAAAATGCTACCGTTGTGGGGAATTATGACATTGTTTCTGTGTGTTCGGGAAACTAGTGCGGAGAGGTACCGACAGTTAATGAATGCAAAAGCACTCCTGTTGTGTTGTGGATGTTTGCGGAGTGCAGTGCCAAGTATTAGTGGACATAAGGTGCTTACAAAGTATTATTCACATTTCATGTTGTAAGAAGTGTGTTGGAGTGGGCGCCATGCAATTGAAACTTACCAGCGGCGCCTAGACAGGCGTGAATGTGTACATGACCACTACAGTACCCCTTGGTTACAAGTACATTCTTGGCTTGGATAACGTTGATGCGTCGAAGAATGTGTGGTTTGGCATGGAGGACAGACATATAGCGATGTATGTGGAAGCCGATGTAACGCTGGGAGTGGAGGAACTAGATTTCTTTGCATATTTTGACCCCATAACCAAGTGTTGGACTGCAGCCTGGAAGTGGTTGGAATGAAAAGAACCAACAGTATTGCGAAATGAGTTAGCGACATTATCAGTGCCCCTAGAGGCGAGGGACCTGTACAAAGAAGATCTATAAAGGTGGATTGATGATGGCTGGATGCTTCCATATGACGAGCATAAGTATGGCCCAGCAAAAGGATTGATTCCCTTTATGGCTGTGGTTCAATGGAACAAGAGGAAAGTGCAGCCCGTGTTGGATTTTAGGGAACAACATGTGAACTTTTCACGTTTATTGTAGATTCCAATGACTGTTCAGACAAGCTGCCTGAAAGGCACAGGCAAGGTGTGAATGTGTCGGTGGTTGACTTGGCCAAGGCCTACCTGTAGATCAGAGCCCAGGCGTGGCGTGGAGAAGAGATAATGAGGTGTGTGACACGCCGCATGAGTTGAGACGGGCGGTGTTGTTGCTGTGCAGCAAGCTAATGAGCCATTACCCTGTATGTGGGTGGGTGTGATTAGCGTCGGCCTTTATTAAGAGGAAAACAAATCAGGCCTGGGAGGGATGGGATGACGAAACCGATGAGGTTGGGAGGCTGCTACAGGAAGTTGTGGCTGGAGTGAAGAAGAATGACCCTGTGCGAGGTCGTTGGGTCGTCAGTGGCGAAGAGGCGAGGGTCTGGGTAGATGACAGTTCCTTGGCTCTTGGCGCTGAGGGAGAGAGGTTGGTGGCTACACTATGGAGGATACTAGCTAGCTCCTTAAGGATGACTCCAGTGACATCAACATACCAGAGCTGGACGCGGTCATCAAGGGTCTGAACCTGTTGTTGGCATGGACTTACTCCTCTGCATCGTTGGATTTCTGATGGGCTGTCGGGAAAAAGTAGGTTGAAGACCAAGGCCGCAAGCGAGATGCTCATCAGGACATATGTGGGGATGGTGTTGTCATTGGTTGAAGAGTATGGACTCCAGGTGACCATCATTCTCGTGCCCTTGAGCAGCAACCAAGCATCCTGGAGTGAAGCATACCCTGCATTTTGTGAGGAGGGTGGATCCAGCCATCACTAAGTGGCAGGTGCAGGTAGTAGTTACGAGTTGTGATGAGTGCAACTCAATCGATCCAGTTCCAGTGAAGTGATGGAAAGGGAGTCTAGGAATGGAGAGACTGGCAGAGAGTTGGTATGGACATATCTCATTGTGGTGGCCAAAATTTTCTGACTGACTGGGGCATCATGGTTCACCATTTGGCGCCAGCTTCGGTTGCAGACCATTAAGTGCGTCATAGGGCAGCTGGAGGCAGTGTTTTACGAGCGAGGAGCATCTGGAGTTACTGATCGACAATGATACCGCTTTTCGCAGAGTATGTGAAAAGGTGGTGCATGCATGTACGGTTGTTAGTTCACTTAAATGTGCTCTCAATACCTGTAGTACTGTCATGAGCTCCAGCTTATTAACCACAATCTTATTTGTATATGTATAATTGCATCGTAATGAGATATCCATTTTTTGCAGCTATTATAGTCGTTCATGTCCAACATTGACCTTTTCAGGTGTTTAACGCAAAAGTCAAGACCCAATCCGTCATTATTGGTAATTTAGTTTGTCCATTAGACCCTGGTTTTTCCTTGCTCTCAAGATTTTCAATTTCTTTCATTGTCCACAAGTCCCTGTGAAAGACTACTCCCTTGCATGTGCAGGTACTTAGACCAACAGGAATAGTTACTTCTACCGTAAAATCATGACTGCATCAGTTTGATTCCGTGATTAATCTGGGATTTGAATTGCACATTAAAGAGGCTACCATCTGTTTCCTTACAAATGAAAATTGACATCCATTTGAACATCAAGGACGTAGATAATGAAGTTAATGTTCAAAAGCAACTTATTTTTAGTTGCACACCTGATAAATACCCTGCCTCCTCTGGAGGGATTGCAAAAATTGGTTGCTTGCTCTCATTTATCATTGGTATGTGTGGGGCAGTGGGAACCTGGTTGCAGTCTCCAGTTCCACAGAGGGGTCAATTTAACGAGTCTGCAAGGGAAATCGGGTAAGTTCAGAAAGAGAGTGAGTGCATCCAAACGACACCTTTGACAACTGAGCATCCCGACCCAGGGGTCAAAATCTGGAAGGGTCTGGGTTTGAAGTGGGGTACTGACTACATCTGTAGTCTCGTGTCACCTGTAAAATCAAGAGTGCTGTAGGTACAGGTAAAGCACTAGAAAGTGTAGCAGTCTGCTAAAAGACTTACATTAGTAATTCAAAGTAATAACGAAGAAAAAGATCCATATATAATGGAGTGTGCCTTCCACAGGCACACTCCATTATTTATGACTTTTGATCCCATAGTGTTCCTAGGGGCAAGCTTGGTACTGCCCTCCCTTTGAGACTGGTGAGACTTGGGTAGCGGCGTGATATGTGGGACCAGCGGAATCACAACTACACAAATGGCAAATACCACCCATTCTATCACTACAAGCTACATGGAAAATATTACATATGAAATGCATTGTAAGATAACTACTCATAATAGTCTAATACTATGTTGTCTGCTTTTAACAAAGTATATGGCTTTTAGTAAATCTATAGGTTACCAGTATTCGTTGAATTGTTTCCAGTTCTCACTGAAAAGTTTAAATTTGATTGTGCAATATATCACCTTTTCTGAAAAGTATGACAATTATTTTTTCGTTCTGGCAAAAATGCATAAATAAAGCAACGGTAATAATTGGCCATGTCTCAAAAGGATATAGTTTAGCATGGTGGTGTTTATTATTTTGCATTTTTTAAATTTGTACATTCTTTGATTATGCCATATGTATGTCTCACTGTAATACTTTCCAAGATAGTCAAATATATCGTACACCATTTCTTTTCTTGCAGAGAATGATCAACAGAGAATGTGCAACCTCCTTCTCAACTTTGGTTATAAGTGTTGTGCTTGTAGGGGGCCTTGTTTGGCTCTCAATTGATTTGTTTGATGATTATCCTGGAGTTGCATTACCTTGGGATAAGCTTAATAGCGATACCACTACCAAAAAAACATTAGAATATGAGAGCACAACTGAATCAAGTATAACAGTTGAAGCAGGGAACACTACTGAAAGGGGTGAAGGAGGGAACACTACTGAAAGGGGTGAAGGAGGGAACACTACTGAAAGGGGTGAAGGAGGGAACACTACTGAAAGGGGTGAAGGAGGGAACACTACTGAAAGGGGTGAAGGAGGGAACACTACTGAAAGGGGTGAAGGAGGGAACACTACTGAAAGGGGTGAAGGAGGGAACACTACTGAAAGGGGTGAAGGAGGGAACACTACTGAAAGGGGTGAAGGAGGGAACACTACTGAAAGGGGTGAAGGAGGGAACACTACCGAAAGGGGTGAAGGAGGGAACACGACTGAAAGGGGTGAAGGAGGGAACACTACTGAAAGGGGTGAAGGAGGGAACACTACTGAAAGGGGTGAAGGAGGGAACACTACTGAAAGGGGTGAAGGAGGGAACACTACTGAAAGGGGTGAAGGAGGGAACACTACTGAAAGGGGTGAAGGAGGGAACACTACTGAAAGGGGTGAAGGAGGGAACACTACTGAAAGGGGCGAAGGAGGGAACACTACTGAAAGGGGTGAAGGAGGGAACACTACTGAAAGGGGTGAAGGAGGGAACACTACTGAAAGGGGTGAAGGAGGGAACACTACTGAAAGGGGTGAAGGAGGGAACACTACTGAAAGGGGTGAAGGAGGGAACACTACTGAAAGGGGTGAAGGAGGGAACACTACTGAAAGGGGTGAAGGAGGGAACACTACTGAAAGGGGTGAAGGAGGGGACACTACTGAAAGGGGTGAAGGAGGGAACACTTCTGAAAGGGGTGAAGGAGGGGACACTACTGAAAGGGGTGAAGGAGGGGACACTACTGAAAGGGGTGAAGGAGGGAACACTTCTGAAAGGGGTGAAGGAGGGGACACTACTGAAAGGGGTGAAGGAGGGGACACTACTGAAAGGGGTGAAGGAGGGGACACTTCTGAAAGGGGTGAAGGAGGGGACACTACTGAAAGGGGTGAAGGAGGGGACACTTCTGAAAGGGGTGAAGGAGGGGACACTACTGAAAGGGGTGAAGGAGGGGACACTACTGAAAGGGGTGAAGCAGGGGACACTACTGAAAGGGGTGAAGGAGGGAACACTACTGAAAGGGGTGAAGGAGGGAACACTACTGAAAGGGGTGAAGGAGGGGACACTACTGGAACAGTTGGAGCAGGGAACACTACTGGAACAGTTGGAGCAGGGAACACTACTAGAACAGTTGGAGCAGGGAACACTACTGGAACAGTTGGAGCAGGGAACACTACTGGAACAGTTGGAGCAGGGAACACTACTGGAACAGTTGGAGCAGGGAACACTACTGGAACAGTTGGAGCAGGGAACACTACTAGAACAGTTGGAGCAGGGAACACTACTAGAACAGTTGGAGCAGGGAGCACTTCTGGAACAGTTGGAGCAGGGAGCACTTCTGGAACAGTTGGAGCAGGGAGCACTTCTGGAACAGCTGGAGCAGGGAGCACTACTGGAACAGCTGGAGCAGGGAGCACTACTGGAACAGCTGGAGCAGGGAGCACTACTGGAACAGCTGGAGCAGGGAGCACTACTGGAACAGCTGGAGCAGGGAGCACTACTGGAACAGCTGGAGCAGGGAGCACTACTGGAACAGCTGGAGCCGGGAGCACTACTGGAACAGCTGGAGCCGGGAGCACTACTGGAACAGCTGGAGCCGGGAGCACTACTGGAACAGCTGGAGCCGGGAGCACTACTGGAACAGCTGGAGCCGGGAGCACTACTGGAACAGCTGGAGCCGGGAGCACTACTGGAACAGCTGGAGCAGGGAGCACTACTGGAACAGCTGGAGCAGGGAACACTTCTGGAACAGCTGGAGCAGGGAACACTTCTGGAACAGCTGGAGCAGGGAGCACTACTGGAACAGCTGGAGCAGGGAGCACTACTGGAACAGCTGGAACAGGGAGCACTACTGGAACAGCTGGAGCAGGGAACACTTCTGGAACAGCTGGAGCAGGGAGCACTTCTGGAACAGCTGGAACAGGGAGCACTTCTGGAACAGTTGGAGCAGGAAGCACTTCTGGAACAGTTGGAGCAGGGAACACTTCTGGAATAGCTGGAGCAGGGAACACTTCTGGAACAGTTGGAGCAGGGAGCACTTCTGGAACAGCTGGAGCAGGGAGCACTACTGAAAGGGGTAAAGCAGGGAACGAGTTGAAGTAACCATTTGAAGCAGAGAGAGAGACTTGTTCACGTTCAGGGTATAACAGAAAAGTTAGCTTTGCGCAATGCTGAAGCAGATCCTTCGTCCGCGGCTGTAGACGGGGCGGAACCAAGCCTTTTGTGTAAAGTCATAGACCGAGCCAAACCTGTTGTGTGAAACTGTATAAAGGTTTGAAACCATTAGTCAAGAGGCTGAAGCTGCATTTGGAACAAGTACAACTTGAGCAGGATCATGAATGTAGTACTCTCTAAGTTAACATTTTATGCATTTAGCCATTTCATAAAATTATAAAACAATAAGATTGATATGTTTAACCTTGAATTTATAAAAGTAGAATTAAGTATATAATTAATGTAATCATATTAGTCCTAAGCAAAATTGTGGCTTGATTTCTAAAAAGAACAGTGAATAGTGTTTTGTATATATATATATACACATATATGGTATTGTTTTAAAAGGACTACCTTTCAAAATTCCATTAGTCAAAAATAGACTTAATTTATCATTAGTTTCAGAAAAACCGATGTACACAAATTTTATTTCCTGGTGGGATACAAACACCCAATTCCTTGTTCGTTTGTGTGGGTGCTTAGGATACAAACTGAGGCCTAATGCAGGTCACCTACATTATACCTTAGCCCTCGGCTCTACTAAACTTGCAGAGCCTTTTCTTTACCTTCCCCTCCCCCGAAAAAAAACTATTCTTAGTGAGCTTAGGAGACATTGATTGAGGCCCAATGTAGGGAACTCCCCTAACTTAGACCTCGGTTCTTGTCTTACCTAATTTTGCATGGTCTTTTCTCCCACTTCCCTTCACCCTTCTGTTCATTTCCTATGGTGTGAGCTGTACTGAGATGAAAAGCTGGCTTTGTCAGTCATGAATGGCCTTCGAGAACCATGGGCACGGTAACCCCTTGTTTAACCGCCTTGCCCTTATTCTGTATGGAAACTCTAGGGGGTAGACGGTTTCTTTTCCCCACTTCAGGCTCACCATAAATAATGATTTCTCATCCTTGTTAGGGGTATCAGGTCTTGCTCCCTCATCAACTAGCCTTTCTAAATTTGTTTCATTAGTTTTCTCTTTACTCCAGTCACTGTTACTAATATTCTCTCTCCGATGTTTATTGACAACTTCCCATTCTCAACACCATTTACTGCATAGTCTTTTGCATTGTCTACCTCCTCCCATATTACTATTCTTATTGTCCTCCTCATAGTACTACCTCACTCCACACCACAAACCATTTTCTTCCTGTTCTGCTTCCACCTCTGCAAACCTTTTGAGTATTCTCTTTGGCTCAGACAAGTGGGACTGAATCTTTGTGATTTCCCCCTACAGCCCCTTACTCTTGGTATCCTTTTCCAACACTGCCTCCAAAAACAAGTAGGTAGAGTTTCCTTTAGCAGCCGTTCCAATCGTTCACACCTTACCACGGTTACATCTGTCTCAAGCTTGTACACTATTTACTCTGACCTCAGTGGCAAACTTATTACTGTCAAACCTCACTTGATATTTGTACTGGAATGGTTTCCATCTATTTACGACAAGAACTGGCCAAACTGCGAAAACGACCTACTTGCCTGCCTTGTTGACTACGATACATTGGCAGCACAGTGCTACAATATTGCCCCAGAGGCCAGTGGAAGTCCTACACCCAAATCAAACATCTCACTAGGGGAGCTTAGGAGACGGAGACTGAGGCCCAAGGTAGGGGATCACCCTACTCTGGACCTCAGCCATTCTCTCTACTAATTTTGAATGGTCTTTTCTTCCCTTTCCTTCTCTTCATTCCCTTTTGTGCACATCCTGAAGTGTGAGGGCCATGCTGAAAAGATATAAGGCTGACTTTGGTTAGTCCTGAATGGCCTTCGTTCTCCGTTTGCTTTTCTCTTTACAATTTTCACTACCAGACATACCTACAATTTTTGACGCCTACTATATTTTTTCCTAATTTCAAACTCATTTCACCCTTTTTGCAGTGCTGTATCGGCTTTCCTTTCCTGGGGGCTTCCTCTCCAAGTCGCACCTTGTTGCTATATTTTGAATACACTGCTAATGATCTTAGATGTTGATGTAGCAGAAATTGTTTCAACAAATGAAATAAATATAAATTGCGTGGTTATAAGTAGGAAATACCTGCCTCGCATTCGTACCTCATGTCATGCTCCAACCCAAACCACTTCCTGGCCTATATTCCATCGTAGGATCTGGTTCTGCTACCACTGGAAAAGTTTTCTACGATCATGATAATCTAATGCTCATACGGGAACTGCCTCTCGAGTGAACAGGACCTAAGGGACTTTAGGCCTTTTTTCCGGTGCCAAAAGGTGTAGTACTACAGATTCCCATGACTCCGCCCCTATTTATGGGGGCGGAGTCATATATATAAGCAACTGCACCTGGCTGATAAGCGCGCGGAGCACCTCTACCCGTTCTAAAACGAAGAAAATGGGAAGTTCAAAGTTGATGCTGCACTATATGGTGCAATATTAGTATCTTTGATGATGTTAATAAGGATATTGCACTAGGTACTAGTTTGAAAGTACGTGCACGCGCTCGTGTATGTGTGTGCATATATGCATATATACATACAGAAATGTGTATATATACATACATACCTATATATACAGTATACACATACATATTTAAACACGTGTATACACACATGCATATATATATACATATATGCATTTATGTATGTATATGTATTTATATACATATATGCAGAAATGTATTAAAAATATACACTATTACCACATATAATAATATAGAGTTTAAGGTTTATATGCTTTCGTATTAATAGGGCAACGGCAAAGAAGAGCGAGGTTCAGATTTATCTTTCGTGTGTACATTTTTATGCGATATGTCATGTAAGGCTTGTTACTGTTTTTTCTTATATCATTTATGCTTTAATCTTGGGCAATATTCAGGCCTCCAAAAGTGTTCCATGACGAATAATATACGGGGAAGTATTTCAGGTTTTATTTACAGAATGTGTTCGAATGGTCAAAAGAATATTATGAAAACTTATATTAGGTTTTACATACTCATTTTACTTACTATGTATATATAATTTAATATGCTGGCGTAAACTTATATCTTTTGAATTGTTGATATCAATCAATAAACAGTGTCATTTTCAAAATATTTAAAGAGGTGTGACCTTCGAAACCATTGTCGATGGACGAATGAAGAAGTATGATGGGAGGCGCTTAGGGCCCGCGCATTTTCAACTGATTTCGATAGTTTTCCGTCGTTTGATTTATCATTTGAAGATGTTGATAACTAACAACTTGTATTTATTGTTATTTCCTAATGTTACATCAGTAAACCAGTGATTTGTTAATTGATACAATTCAAAAACAAAATCAGATTCGTCAACTCGAGTACAATTCCTAGGAATGGGGGTGGAGCCGCATCTGTGGTAACAGCGTAGAAGCATCGGCAGTTGCTGTCGCGATCGGCCCGGAGAAGTGTCGCAAATGAAAAAAAACGACACCCTCTAGTGTAGTTAGACAGTTTCTTGGCACCGGAAAAAAGGCCTTTGTACATATTTTTCTGAGCACCAACTTGTAGCTTCTCGTCGATTTTCCTGTTGGTGGTCCTTTTCGCAGTATGCAGTATCGTCAAAAATCTAATACAGTGCCAAGCCAGATAGATAAGACTTGGAAGAATTTATTCCTTTCAGCCATTTTATTCCCGAATCCCTTGCCTATTGTTGTCGTGGGGGGGGGGGGGAGGCGGGGCTTAGGATACGAGAACCGGGACCCAATGCGGGGATTTCCCCTGCCTTGGGCCTCAGCCCTTGACTCAGCTAATTTCGCACGGTCTTTTCTCCCTCCTGCTCTTTCATTTCCGTCCCTCCTCTAGCCCCTTCTACTATCCACTTCTTAAGGTGTAAGAGCCGTGCTAAAAGGATGAAAGCCTGACTTTGTGCCGGTCCTGAACGCCCTGAAGGAAACATGGGCACGGTATTCCCCCGTTTTAGTTGTTTATCCCTTACCCCTCAAGGGGACCCTGAGGGGTGGACGGCAAGGAATATTGAAGGGAGGTAGCGTCATCCACATTGAGCTCTATGGTAACACTTAACGGAATATTATTTTTTCCTGTTTGTTTAGTAAGCTTCATTATATTAATAAAAGATCCCCATGCTCAAACAAAAGTGTGGATTTTTCGTTGCACTGATAATGAGTAATAAAAAATAAAAGACAATTCGCAGTTAGAAATTATGTCTATGTACTGATTGTCTAGCTATGACGCCACTCGGGAGACGTCATAGCTGCACCCTATTTTGACATATGACATGGATATGCATATATATATATATATATATATATATATATATATATATATATATATATATATATATATATAATGTATATGCATATATATATACATATCTATATGCATTTGATATGGACATATCTGTATGCATTTGATATGGACATATCTATTTAATAACCATATTAGAGGCAACGAGGCTTGCTTCTTCATCAAATAGCCCCATCAATTCAAACTCTCCCGGCTCCCCGACCCCAGGTTCTCCTTTGACCACAACTCTGAACAATACAACTACGACCCACCCCTCAAAGCCTACTAGTGAATTATCCATCCAAGTCGAGACTCCTACTCTTCCAACTTCCTCAACTTCATCGCCTCAACCCCCACTACCTTCATTAATCACCTCATCTTCCCTTATTACTACCTTAGTCATTCTCTCCTTAATACTACCTCCCTCAACAATACTCTCTCTTCCACATGTCCCCGTCCTTCTATCCTCCATAACTCTACAAATATCTTAAATTCTCTATATAGACCAGCCAAATGGAACCGATTTTTTGAGATCCCCCTACAGCTCCTTACTCAGGCAACACTCTTCTCTTCCAACAATGTCTCCAAAAGCAAGTGGGCAGAGTCCTCTTCCGTACCTGGGCCGATCGTTCCCGTCTCGTTAGATACATCTGAAGCTGAAGATTTAGCATTATCAAATCTTAGCTTGCAACCCCATCCCAGCAGAACATCCCAACTCTTAATACTTGCACTGGAAATGTCTCCATCTCCCCAGCAAGCTGCCCTATGGATATCGATTGGTCAGATTGCGGAGAATACTTACTTGGCTACCTCAAAGACCATGATGTGATATTAGTACAGTGCTATTCGATTCCATTTATCGAAAGAAACTCGTCAACATTGCCAACATTACTTTCCATACACATAACCTTCCCTTTTGTATCTACATTAGTGGACAATTCCTCCCTGTTCAATCATACCAACCTCCCCATCAATGACAAAACTGTTGGCGCTTTGAACATCCTGCCAAACACTGCCGTTCCACAGACCGATGCCCCCTCTGTGGCCAACCTGGTCATAACCGATCAAACTGCTCTATCACACTTACAGGTTTGAGTCTGAGGTAGCAACACTCAGATACAAACCTGATCTAACTCTACAGGAAGCACATCAACAAGGTCTCTCTCATTCTCCCTTCTCTAATGCTTGTTCTACCCGTCCCCTTCCAACCCAGGATGTTCCTACACCCTCCCCTACACCTACTTACTTCCCCACTTCCACTTTTACCTCCTACCTTCCTTGGTCAAATTCTTTTACCACTCTAAATCCAGACACTCCAACCTCAACTACAACCCCAACACCGTCCCCTCTCCCTCTCTAGTGACCTGTGACATTGACGAAGTGACCGTAGAGCACGCAAATACTTTATTGCGTGCATACATTTCTCATGTTTTTATTCTCATATTTATACATAAGATATATCTTGTTTATACTCAAAATGTTCCTTAGAAAAGGCTTATTATGAATTACTATGAATGTAACCACTTTTACTATTGATATTCAAATGTTTTGTTTCTATAGTAGTCTGTCATCGATCTGCATTCTTTGGTTTGTAAAATCACCCAGTTTATGTGCGCCATACCCTTCTTCTTTCTTCATGAAATGATCATGTGAACCGATGTTTCTAAATTTGTGTTCATTCTAATTTTTTTTATGTTTCCCATTGTGAATTATTTAAAAACGAACTTTGTTCATGGCAATTCCTGTGCCATAGCGACAGACCGCTCGCCCTTGCGGGCTTGGCAGGACGCACTCCTCCTTGGGCGTCCCTGCCTTGCCCCTCTGTACCACATACTCTACCCCCGCAGAAATAAAGATTAAATTTGCGACGTTTAACTCCACCGCCACCTTCAAGCTTTACTGCTTCAGCCAGCTACCACATACCAAGAAGTGGGGGATCATCCACCTCCACTATATTACACCCTCTCTGAACTACTCGCAGTAGAAAGATTAAACGTTCCACCCCTTCTACCACACACTCACCTCCACCTACCTTTACCTTTCCTCAGACACCAGTCTCCCCTACCCCTCCTTATAAGAAAACCTTTGTCTCACAAGACTCTCCAACCAACTCCATTGCAGAAACTATGGAAGATATTCAAAGCTATATGTTATATACTGCCGATATCCATCCTCCTATTCCCTCCCAGCACAACCTATCCCCTTCGAGTCCGTCTACTACCGATATCCATCCTCCCGACACCCATCCTCTTCCTACTCATATTCCCCTTACACCCCTCCCTCCTACTCCCTCCTAACACAACCAATCCCCTTCAACTCCAACTACACGTACATTCTCCCTCCTTCCATCCCCTTTATCATTTTCACTCCCTCCTGGATACACACGTGAATCCCTTATGTAATTCCCTTACCTGGACCCACCATAGCCCATCCACACCTCAACTCCTTTATCCATCTTTAACCTTCTAAGATTACTCTAGATAGTTGACGCATAACAACAATCACCCTTCACCCCTCCTTTCCTATAGTGCTATATGACCTTGGATGTCTAGCACATTTATTTTCCTTTTTAACTATTAACTACCAACCATCAGTTATTTAAGACACTTGAAGCAAGCAATTAGGATTTTTTGGGGGGGCATTTAATTGTCCACATGTACTGTATAGTAATATGAATAGGGAAGACCTGTTCAGTGTTTGATTTAATTACTTTGTTAATTACATTCACGATAATAATTATGAGAGAGAGAGAAGAGAAGAGGTTGAGGGGCTGGCGCCGGAGGTTTTGGCGTGGCGAGCTTGTCCTCTGTCTCTCTGTCCTTTCTCTGTCTACCGTCCTTATACTGACTTCCGTGACCCACGCTTGGCTTGGGTTATTTTCAGAAATAGGCGGTCAACATAGCGATCGCGTGGCTTTGCGGTAACATGGACTATATACTGACCATGCTGGATATGCATGCTATAAAGAGGGAGAGTGCAAGAGAAGGAGAGAGGGAGAATGCGAGAACAGGAGAGAGGGAGAGTGCGAGAGCGGGAGAGAGGGAGAGTGCGAGAACGGGAGAGAGGGAGAGTGCGAGAACGGGAGAGAGGGAGAGTGCGAGAACGGGAGAGAGGGAGAGTGCGAGAACGGGAGAGAGGAAGAATGCAAGAGAAGAGCGGGAGAGAGGGAGAGTGCGAGAGCGGGAGAGAGGGCGAATACGAGAACGGGAGAGAGGGAGAGTGCGAGAACGGGAGAGAGGGAGAGTGCGAGAACGGGAGAGAGGGAGAGTGCGAGAACGGGAGAGAGGGAGAGTGCGAGAACGGGAGAGAGGGAGAGTGCGAGAACGGGAGAGAGTGAGAGTGCGAGAACGGGAGAGAAGGAGAGTGCGAGGACGGGAGAGAGGAAGAGTGCAAGAGAAGAAGAGCGGGAGAGAGGGGGAGTGCGAGAGAGGGAGAGGGGGCGAGAGCGAGATAGGGAGAGTGCAAGAGAGGAAAAGGATAAAAAAAAAAGGGGGAAAAGAAAGAGGAGGGAGAGGGGAAAAGGAGCGAGAGAGAGAGAGAGAGGGGAGCAGGAAAATGGGCAGAAAAAGAGAGAGAGGGGGAGGGGGAAATTTTACATCTTGTTATCTGTCCTTGAGAAAGAACATGTAACGCCATCACCCGTAAAGTAGACTGTATTGCATCGTGTTATTCCCCTTGGGTGAATAGAAATGTTCTCATTTTCTTGTGTGTATTTTTTTTTTTTTTTGGTGGTGGTGGTCGACCTTCGTGAACATTTTTTAACGCGAATCAGACATGTTCCGCTTTAAAATCAGTAGTGTCTTGCCAACCAAATTATAACTATTGATTAGTATGGCACAAATTGAATGCTTCATTTCAGTCATGTATAAACTACTTTAGTTACAACCTGATGTCTATATTTTTTGCTGTATATCATTTCAGCAGTCGGTTAGGAACCAAATATCTATTATCATCCAATATCAGTATTTTAAACAGCCTTAAGAATTTGAGTATATCGAGTCAGGTACGTAACCAGGAGCCACGAACACGAAAATCACAGGGGAATGCTTCTGATTTTTTTTTTTTTCTGTAACTGAACATTTTTATGACCTCCTTCTCTCTCTAGTACACATTAGTGGGTGCACCACTGCATGTAACTCTTTTAACAATACTTCGGTGTATATTATTAACATTATCTAAAATTACAGGAAGTGACCCTCAGACAAACGAACTTGGCTCGCCGTCTTTAGAGTCATCAGCGATACATAAAATAGTTATGTTACCCCTTGAAATATTTTTGTTTTTCGCAGGTAGATGGCGCGAGGTCAACAGCACCCATGCCTATTCTCCAAACACCCCTTTCTTTACGCATTTCGTGGACATATGTGCTCCCATGAAGGACTCTATATAAACGTGTAATAATATCACTTATTTTCAGTGGTGTAGACACGAAGTAGAAGACTGGAGAAAGAGAACGATAAGTGCTATTAGAGAGAAAAATGCTGTTTGTTTACATACACCGCCAGGTAGGAATCATTTGATAAATATATCTCAGAGTGTCCTTCACTTCCATTTCTAAAATATATTTTTATATGAGATACAAGTTGCAAGTATATACATTTTGTGTGTGTGTGTGTGTGTGTGTGTGTGTGTGTGTGTGTGTGTGTGTGTGTGTGTGTGTGTGTGTGTGTGTGTGTGTGCGCGTGTTGCGTGTTGCGTGTAGACATGCCTCTTATCTCTCCTCTCCCTCTTTCACACTGATCTCTCCCTCCTCCTCTCCCTCTTTCACACTGATCTCTCCCTCCTCCTCTCCCTCTTTCACACTGATCTCTCCCTCCTCCTCTCCCTCTTTCACACTCCTCTCACCCTCCTCCTCTCCCTCTTTCACACTGATCTCACCCTCCTCCTCTCCCTCTTTCACACTGATCCCATCCTCCTCCTCTCCCTCTTTCACACTCCTCTCTCCCTCTTTCACACTCCTCTCTCCCTCCTCCTCTCCCTCTTTCACACTCCTCTCTCCCTCCACCTCTCCCTCTTTCACACTGATCTCTCCCTCCTCCTCCCCCTCTTTCACACTGATCTCTCCCTCCTCCTCTCCCTCTTTCACACTGATCTCTCCCTCCTCCTCTCCCTCTTTCACACTGATCTCACCCTCCTCCTCTCCCTCTTTCACACTGATCTCACCCTCCTCATCTCCCTCTTTCACACTGATCTCACCCTCCTCCTCTCCCTCTTTCACACTCCTCTCACCCTCCTCCTCTCCCTCTTTCACACTGATCTCTCCCTCCTCCTCTCCCTCTTTCACACTGATCTCTCCCTCCTCCTCTCCCTCTTTCACACTCCTCTCTCCCTCCTCCTCTCCCTCTTTCACACTGATCTCTCCCTCCTCCTCTCCCTCTTTCACACTGATCTCTCCCTCCTCCTCTCCCTCTTTCACACTGATCTCTCCCTCCTCCTCTCCCTCTTTCACACTGATCTCATCCTCCTCCTCTCCCTCTTTCACACTGATCTCTCCCGTCTCCTCTCCCTCTTTCACACTGATCTCATCCTCCTCCTCTCCCTCTTTCACACTGATCTCTCCCTCCTCCTCTCCCTCTTTCACACTCCTCTCACCCTCCTCCTCTTTCTCTTTCACACTGATCTAACCCTCCTCCTCTCCCTCTTTCACACTCCTCTCACCCTCCTCCTCTCCCTCTTTCACACTCCTCTCTCCCTCCTCCTCTCCCTCTTTCACACTCCTCTCTCCCTCCTCCTCTCCCTCTTTCACACTGATCTCATCCTCCTCCTCTCCCTCTTTCACACTGATCTCTCCCTCCTCCTCTCCCTCTTTCACACTGATCTCTCCCTCCTCCTCTCCCTCTTTCACACTGATCTCTCCCTCTTCCTCTCCCTCTTTCACACTGATCTCTCCCTCCTCCTCTCCCTCTTTCACACTGATCTCACCCTCCTCATCTCCCTCTTTCACACTCCTCTCACCCACCTCCTCTCCCTCTTTCACACTCCTCTCTCCCTCCTCCTCTCCCTCTTTCACACTGATCTCTCCCTCCTCTCCCTCTTTCACACTGATCTCTCCCTCCTCTCCCTCTTTCACACTGATCTCTCTCCCTCCTCCTCTCCCTCTTTCACACTGATCTCTCCCTCCTCCTCTCCCTCTTTCACACTCCTCCTCTCCCTCTTTCACACTCCTCCTCTCCCTCTTTCACACTCCTCTCTCCCTCCTCCTCTCCCTCTTTCACACTCCTCTCTCCCTCCTCCTCTCCCTCTTTCACACTGATCTCTCCCTCCTCCTCTCCCTCTTTCACACTGATCTCTCCCTCCTACTCTCCCTCTTTCACACTGATCTCTCCCTCCTCCTCTCCTTCTTTCACACTGATCTCTCCCTCCTCCTCTCCTTCTTTCACACTGATCTCTCCCTCCTCCTCTCCCTCTTTCACACTCCTCCTCTCCCTCTTCCTCTCCCTCTTTCACACTCCTCTCACCCTCCTTCTCTCCCTCTTTCACACTCCTCTCTCCCTCCTCCTCTCCCTCTTTCACACTTATCTCTCCCTCCTCCTCTCCCTCTTTCACACTGATCTCTCCCTCCTCCTCCCCCTCTTTCACACTCCTCTCTCCCTCCTCCTCTCCCTCTTTCACACTCCTCTCTCCCTCCTCCTCTCCCTCTTTCACACTGATCTCTCTCCCTCCTCCTCTCCCTCTTTCACACTCCTCTCACCCTCCTACTCTCTCTCTTTCACACTCCTCCTCTCCCTCTTCCTCTCCCTCTTTCACACTCCTATCTCCCTCCTCCTCTCCCTCTTTCACACTGATCTCACCCTCCTCCTCTCCCTCTTTCACACTCCTCTCTCCCTCCTCCTCTCCCTCTTTCACACTCCTCTCTCCCTCCTCCTCTCCCTCTTTCACACTGATCTCTCTCCCTCCTCCTCTCCCTCTTTCACACTGATCTCTCCCTCCTCCTCTCCCTCTTTCACACTGATCTCATCCTCCTCCTCTCCCTCTTTCACACTGATCTCTCCCTCCTCCTCTCCCTCTTTCACACTGATCTCTCCCTCCTCCTCTCCCTCTTTCACACTCCTCTCACCCTCCTCCTCTCCCTCTTTCACACTCCTCTCTCCCTCCTCCTCTCCCTCTTTCACACTCCTCTCTCCCTCCTCCTCTCCCTCTTTCACACTGATCTCTCTCCCTCCTCCTCTCCCTCTTTCACACTCCTCCTCTCCCTCTTTCACACTGATCTCTCTCCCTCCTCCTCTCCCTCTTTCACACTCCTCTCTCCCTCCTCCTCTCCCTCTTTCACACTGATCTCTCCCTCCTCCTCTCCCTCTTTCACACTCCTCTCTCCCTCCTCCTCTCCCTCTTTCACACTCCTCTCTCCCTCCTCCTCTCCCTCTTTCACACTGATCTCTCACCCTCCTCCTCTCCCTCTTTCACACTCCTCTCTCCCTCCTCCTCTCCCTCTTTCACACTGATCTCATCCTCCTCCTCTCCCTCTTTCACACTGATCTCATCCTCCTCCTCTCCCTCTTTCACACTGATCTCTCCCTCCTCCTCTCCTTCTTTCACACTGATCTCTCCCTCCTCCTCTCCCTCTTTCACACTCCTCCTCTCCCTCTTTCACACTCCTCTCACCCTCCTACTCTCTCTCTTTCACACTCCTCCTCTCCCTCTTTCACACTCCTCTCTCCCTCCTCCTCTCCCTCTTTCACACTCCTCTCTCCCTCCTCCTCTCCCTCTTTCACACTGATCTCTCCCTCCTCCTCTCCCTCTTTCACACTCCTCTCTCCCTCCTCCTCTCCCTCTTTCACACTGATCTCTCCCTCCTCCTCTCCTTCTTTCACACTGATCTCTCCCTCCTCCTCTCCCTCTTTCACACTGATCTCATCCTCCTCCTCTCCCTCTTTCACACTGATCTCTCCCTCCTCCTCTCCCTCTTTCACACTGATCTCATCATCATCCTCTCCCTCTTTCACACTGATCTCTCCCTCCTCCTCTCCCTCTTTCACACTGATCTCTCCCTCCTCCTCTCCCTCTTTCACACTGATCTCTCCCTCCTCCTCTCCCTCTTTCACACTGATCTCATCCTCCTCCTCTCCCTCTTTCACACTGATCTAACCCTCCTCCTCTCCCTCTTTCACACTGATCTCACCCTCCTCCTCTCCCTCTTTCACACTGATCTCTCCCTCCTCCTCTCCCTCTTTCACACTGATCTCTCCCTCCTCCTCTCCCTCTTTAACACTGATCTCTCCCTCCTCCTCTCCCTCTTTCACACTGATCTCTCCCTCCTCCTCTCCCTCTTTCACACTGATCTCATCCTCCTCCTCTCCCTCTTTCACACTGATCTCCCCCTCCTCCTCTCCCTCTTTCACACTGATCTCTCCCTCTTTCACACTCCCCCTCTCCCTCCTCCTCTCCCTCTTTCACACTGATCTCTCTCTCCTTCTCTCCATCTTTCACACTGATCTCTCTCCGGCCTTCTCTCCCTCTTTCACACTGATCTCTCTCCCTCCTCCTCTCCCTCTTTCACACTCCTCTCGCCCTCCTACTCTCCCTCTTTCACACTCCTCCTCTCCCTCTTCCTCTCCCTCTTTCACACTCCTCTCTCCCTCCTCCTCTCCCTCTTTCACACTGATCTCTCCCTCCTTCTCTCCCTCTTTCACACTGATCTCTCTCCCTCCTTCTCTCCCTCTTTCACACTGATCTCTCTCCCTCCTCCTCTCCCTCTTTCACACTGATCTCTCTCCCTCCTCCTCTCCCTCTTTCACACTCCTCTCGCCCTCCTACTCTCCCTCTTTCACACTCCTCCTCTCCCTCTTCCTCTCCCTCTTTCACACTCCTCTCTCCCTCCTCCTCTCCCTCTTTCACACTGATCTCTCTCCCTCCTCCTCTCCCTCTTTCACACTCCTCCTCTCCCTCTTTCACACTCCTCTCTCCCTCCTCCTCTCCCTCTTTCACACTGATCTCTCCTTCCTCCTCTCCCTCTTTCACACTGATCTCTCCCTCCTCCTCTCCCTCTTTCACACTGATCTCTCCCTCCTCCTCTCCCTCTTTCACACTGATCTCTCCCTCCTCCTCTCCCTCTTTCACACTGATCTCTCCCTCCTCCTCTCCCTCTTTCACACTCCTCTCTCCCTCCTTCTCTCCCTCTTTCACACTGATCTCTCTCCCTCCTCCTCTCCCTCTTTCACACTGATCTCTCCCTCCTCCTCCCCCTCTTTCACACTGATCTCTCCCTCCTCCTCTCCCTCTTTCACACTCCTCTCTCCCTCCTCCTCTCCCTCTTTCACGCTGATCTCTCTCCCTCCTCCTCTCCCTCTTTCACACTCCTCTCTCCCTCCTCCTCTCCCTCTTTCACACTGATCTCTCACCCTCCTCCTCTCCCTCTTTCACACTCCTCTCACCCTCCTCCTCTCCCTCTTTCACACTCCTCTCTCCCTCCTCCTCTCCCTCTTTCACACTCCTCTCTCCCTCCTCCTCTCCCTCTTTCACACTCCTCTCTCCCTCCTCCTCTCCCTCTTTCACGCTGATCTCACCCTCTCCTCCCCCTCTTTCACACTGATCTCTCCCTCCTCCTCTCCCTCTTTCACACTGATCTCTCCCTCCTCCTCTCCCTCTTTCACACTGATCTCTCCCTCCTCCTCTCCCTCTTTCACACTGATCTCTCCCTCCTCCTCTCCCTCTTTCACACTGATCTCTCCCTCCTCCTCTCCCTCTTCACACTGATCTCTCCCTCTTCCTCTCCTCTTTCACGCTGCTCTCTCCCTCCTCCTCTCCCTCTTTCACACTGATCTCTCCCTCCTCCTCTCCCTCTTTCACACTGATCTCTCCCTCCTCCTCTCCCTCTTTCACACTGATCTCTCCCTCCTCCTCTCCCTCTTTCACACTGATCTCTCCCTCCTCCTCTCCCTCTTTCACACTGATCTCTCCTTTCACACTGATCTCTCCCTCCTCCTCTCCCTCTGTCACGCTGATCTCACCCTCCTCCTCCCCCTCTTTCACACTCCTCTCTCCCTCCTCCTCTCCCTCTTTCACACTCCTCTCTCCCTCCTCCTCTCCTTCTTTCACGCTGATCTCACCCTCTCCTCCCCCTCTTTCAAACTGATCTCTCCCTCCTCCTCCCCCTCTTTCACACTGATCTCTCCCTCCTCCTCCCCCTCTTTCACACTCCTCTCTCCCTCCTCCTCCCCCTCTTTCACACTCCTCTCTCCCTCCTCCTCTCCCTCTTTCACGCTGATCTCACCCTCTCCTCTTTCGCAGTGCTGTAACCCCGTGGCGGTGACCTTCATCTTCTGCCTGTTGACGATTGCCGCGGTGTGCGTAGCGCTCAGATACTACCTGGATTGGGTCCCCATAAACCTTCCGATGACAACCAAAACGGTTGTAACAGAAACGATGGTTGTAACAAAAACGACGGTTGTAACAGAAACGACGGTTGAAATGTGGCCAGAAATATTGACTAAGTTTCCAGATTGGTCTGAGAAATATCGCACAGATACTAAAAGCCTGTATCAGTAGGAAAGTCAGCTGAGCAACCGGAGTACCAATATGTAATACTGACTTGAAATGTCAACAGAAAAAG
>NC_091573.1:10528766-10531266 GCF_042767895.1 Penaeus vannamei | reverse complement strand
GTGCAGACGCTGACGACTCAGGGATACAAGGGGACAGTGATGACTGACCCAAAGGCCGGGGAAAAGTTCACCAAGGTGATAATTTTCCGATATCCCACGATATTAGACCCGGACTTCATACTGGGCGACGAGAGATTTGTGTGGGTAAGGCGGCACACGTCCAGGGGCGAGGAGCGGAGTCAGCTCGTTGCCCTTGTGAAGGGGGAAGTGCCAGAGAAGGTATTTATCTCTAGAGCGGGGTACAGGAGGGTGGCACCGTATGTTGAGCCGCCAGTCATGTGCCTCAAGTGCTGCAGATGGGGACACAAGTCGTGGCCCTGTCAACAGGATGCTCGATGCAGGTTCTGTGGCAGGACACATGACTCAAGGGTCTGCCGGGCCAAGATTGAAAAGGGAGAAAGGGTTACGCCTTGCTGCTGCAACTGCGGAGGCCGCCACAATGCCGGGTCTCCTGCATGCAGGGTGAGACCACAAATCAAGATTGCTTCGGCGGTCCCCAAGGAAGGAGAAAATGGAAAGAGGCCGGTCACCACGCGGCCAGAGGTACCGAGGGAGGAGACAGCTGCAGTCCCTAATGCCTGGGCGCAGGGCCCACCGCGGGTGGTGCCGTCGCCAATGGCTTGTGATGACGGGCAGGACAGACAGGTTCAGAAAGTGAAGGAAGTGCCGCGGAAAAGTGGTGCGGATTTTTCTAAGGAAATATCCGTAATTACCAGGATGTACCAGACGCTGATGCCGAGAATGGACGCTATCGAAAGGAAACTGGCCCAGGTTCCCAGCAAAGAAACGGAAAAAACAGAAAGAGGGGGATGAGGCAATGAAAGAAACTCCGACTAAAGACACAGAAACGAAACAAACATGTATTTCTGCAAAGGAGCAAGATTCAGAAAGTGAGATAGTTATTAAAGGCAAGGAAAGAAAAATAACAGCAAGTGTGGAGTACAACGATCACGAAAAAGAAAAACTCTTGGATCGATGGGAAATTGAACAAAACTTGGTAAAGCTCAATGATATGCTGGAAGAATGGAAAGGCAAGGTAATGCATAGTGGAGCCTTATAGCATTATTGTCTAGACTTCAGATAGCGGATTTCACAAAATATATACGACAAAGAACAGTTGACCTGACCAGGGATGACCTGAGTGCCTGTCCTTCGCAAATAACAGCTCCACACACGGGTCGCCTACGGTGCCTCACAGCTCATCAGTGAGTGTGTGCACGAACTTTCTCTTTTATAGACAATGACTCTCAATATTTTTGTTTTTATATTTTATGTTGTTACCTGGTAATACACCTAAATATTCGTATGAGAACTGTGAGCTCACACAGGGACTTATCAAGATAAGAGTGAGGATAACCTACGTTACCACATCCTTTTGAGATGTAACCTTTTGTCTCTCTCTCTCTCTCTCTCTCTCTCTCTCTCTCTCTCTCTCTCTCTCTCTCTCTCTCTCTCTCTCTCTCTCTCTCTCTCCCTCTCCCTCTCCCTCTCCCTCTCCCTCTCCCTCTCCCTCACCCTCTCCCTCTCCCTCTCCCTCTCCCTCTCCCTCTCCCTCTCTCCTCTCTCTCTCTCTCTCTCTCTCTCTCTCTCTCTCTCTCTCTCTCTCTCTCTCTCTCTCTCTCTCTCTCTCTCTCTCTCTCTCTCTCTCTCTCTCTCTCTCTCTCCTTTACATCGTTCTTACTCCTTTCTATCTAATATGTTAAATACAAGACATTGCATTCATTTCGTTGAAGTATATTAGATGTTCTAGAACTTCTTTTATTCATATATCTACTTAATTATTGAATATCCACTTAGATTAATCACGAGTATTTTTATTTAGTCACCGCTGAAGATAATATTCGTTTTCTATTCCAATAAATAAATATACACTGCTTACCATGCCAGCAATCGAAAATATGATTATATATTCAGTATGAGCAATTATCTATATTTATCATAAGTACTTGTATAGTATGATATAACTGCTTTTGAAATCTGACCTACATATTATGACAAAAAGGAATATCATTCTGAATAAAAGAAAACGGGCGGATATCTCGTTCGAACTTATGATTTCACATCGCTTGAATAATTTAAAACGTGTGAATATCGGTGATGAAATTTATCTTCTTTACTAGAAATATAATTCCTTTTTTTAAAATCAAGACTTGAATTAGATAATTACTTGTAAAAATCTACGCAAAGGTTGATCAACTCATTTACTTATCGTGAGAGGGCAGATGCGAAGATCCGGACACAGTGTTGTTGTTTTGATGGGGAAGAGTTCATGGTGGAAGAGTAAGCGCTAGCAACTCACTTTTCTTGGTCTTTGTCGCCAATTTGTCGGTAAGAAGACTATAATTCACTCTTTTTCGTACTCTTAAGTTCCTATTACGTAATCTAAGGACACGTTTAGCTTGTTATGGGTAGATATTTGTGTAAAAGTTTGAAAGAAAGATAGAAGGTCTAGGGACAAGCTTTCATGGCGAGTGATTTTGATTTTTGCTTTTAGTTTCCT
>NC_091573.1:10518766-10521266 GCF_042767895.1 Penaeus vannamei | reverse complement strand
TTTGACTTTGACTTTGACTTTGACTTTGACTTTGACTTTGACTTTGACTTTGACTTTGACTTTGACTTTGACTTTGACTTTGACTTTGACTTTGACTTTGACTTTGACTTTGACTTTGACTTTGACTTTGACTTTGACTTTGACTTTGACTTTGACTTTGACTTTGACTTTGACTTTGACTTTGACTTTGACTTTGACTTTGACTTTGACTTTGACTTTGACTTTGACTTTGATTTTGACTTTGACTTTGATTTTGACTTTGACTTTGACTTTGACTTTGACTTTGACTTTGACTTTGACTTTGACTTTGACTTTGACTTTGTCTTTGACTTTGACTTTGACTTGACTTTCACTTTGACTTTGACTTTGGCTTTGACTTTGACTTTGACTTTGACTTTGACTTTGACTTTGACTTTGACTTTGACTTTGACTTTGACTTTGACTTTGACTTTGACTTTGACTTTGACTTTGACTTTGACTTTGACTTTGACTTTGACTTTGACTTTGACTTTGACTTTGACTTTGACTTTGTCTTTGACTTTGACTTTGACTTTGACTTTGACTTTGACTTTGACTTTGACTTTGACTTTGACTTTGACTTTGACTTTGACTTTGACTTTGACTTTGACTTTGACTTTGACTTTGACTTTGACTTTGACTTTGACTTTGACTTTGACTTTGACTTTGACTTTGACTTTGACTTTGACTTTGACTTTGACTTTGACTTTGACTTTGACTTTGACTTTGACTTTGACTTTGACTTTGACTTTGACTTTGACTTTGACTTTGACTTTGACTTTGACTTTGACTTTGACTTTGACTTTGACTTGATTTGACTTGATTTGACTGTCACGTGCGCGAGCACACACATACACACACACACACACACACACACACACACACACACACACACACACACACACACACACACACACACACACACACACACACACACTCACACACACTCACACTCACATACAAATGAAGTGCATAGAGTTTTCAACTTCATTATCCTTTTCATTCCCTTTTTTTTTTTTTTTTTTTTCGTCTTTTTTTCTTCTAGTTACCTCATCTTTCTTTTTTCTTTTCTCTTCTTCTTCTTCTTCTTCTTCTTCTTCTTCTTCTTCTTCTTCTTCTCCTCCTCCTCCTCCTCCTCCTCCTCCTCCTCCTCCTCGTCCTCCTCCTCCATCATCTTCTCATCCATCACCTCTTCCTCCATGTCCTCCTCCTCCTCCTCCTCCTCCTGCATATTTTTTTTTTATTATTATTATTATTATTATTTTTATTTTGCAATAGCACATCTTATTCACTCTTATATATCCATAAACATGTAACTTATTGAACGTATTTATTGTCCTTTTATATTCCAAAGACATTGTCATTGGAAAGCCAAGATAAGATTATTTCATACATGTGCTGTTTTATCATCTCGATAGTGCAGCACGCTCACACCCCCATCACACTGTACGTTTGTTGGCACCATATCTGTCCACATTGATATCAGGGCTGGATTGGCCTCCTTGGTTGACGGGTAGATGCCATTCGTTTCGAACTATTGTTGTTGCGGTTGATGGGTTGGTGTTTCTGGTTGTTGTTTGTGATTGTCGTTGTCGTCCGCATTCGTTATGAGGAATGGCAACACCACCGTCGTCGTTGTTGTTAATTTTGTTTTCGTTGTTGTTTCTGTTGTTATTATGGTTATGTCCATCATAGCCATTGATATTATTAATACTATTACTATTACTATTTCTATTTCTATTTCTGCTACTATTACTATTATCATTATTGTTATTATTATTATTATTATTATTATTATTATTATTATTATTATTATTATTATTATTATTATTATTATTATTATTATTATTATTATTATTATTATTTCTCTTCTTTCCAGGGATTCCCGTTGTGTGTTGTGAAGGGTGATGGTCCAGGAAGTGAGGAGAACTCGATGAAAAGTGAATTAAAGAAAAAAGAAGGGGAAAGAGTGCCAGAAAGAGAGAGGCAGGAAGTTGGGTTGGCGCTGGACCGCCTCTCCCTCTCCCTCTCCCTCCCACCGCCCTCGCGCCTGCACAGAAGTTCGCGCCCGCCCTCGCCGCCCACGACCGCGATCTGATGCGGGTGGTTGACTGCCCCCGGCCGCTAAGAAGACCGCCCCGCCCCCCCTCGCACCTCACCGCCCCTCCTCCTCCTCCTCCCTTCCCCTCTCCTCCTCCTTCACGCCTTTATCTTCCTTTCCCTTATCCCCCTCCATCGCCTGTTGTCCCTCTTCCTGCGCTTCCTTCCTCTCCTCCTCCTCCTCTGACCCGCTCCTCAAACATGCGGTCCAAACACTAGCAGTGAGAGTGTGCGTTCCTGCTTGGGTTCTCGTGCTCGTGCGTGCGTGTGGGCGTTCGAGGAGGCAGCGTGTTCCCAGTTCCGTGGGCGTGGGGATCATCAGGTGGAACGGGCGTAGCGGAGACGGAGGCGGTGGGCGGCGCGAGGAGGCGGAGGAAGGAGC
>NC_091573.1:10508766-10511266 GCF_042767895.1 Penaeus vannamei | reverse complement strand
TGAAGAGGGGGTGTTGCATTGGGGGCGACGGAGTTAAAGAGGGGGGCGGGGCGGGGGTGTTAAGGGGGTGGAGGCGGTGTTGTATGTAGGCACGCGCCTCTATGCACGTGCACACGGACACACGTAAATGCATAGACACACACCCGCGAAGGGAAGGCGTATGCGAATATCGTGCGTACGACCTTGGCGCGAGGGAGCTCTCGAAATAATTAGTCGGCAATAAAGCAGAAACTTGCTGTTTTGTGGCTTCTCGGTGAGTCACTTGTGTTTAGTACGAGTGAGCTGCCTTGGCGGGAGAGGCAAGCACGGAGGGAGGGCGGCACATCTAAACACACTCACGCATGCTTGTACATATACATAGATGCACATATATGTATATATGTGTGTATATATGTGTGTATATATATTTATATGTATATATATACATATACATATACATACATTCATATATTTATGTATATACGTATATATATATATATATATATATATATATATATATATATATATATATATGCGCATATTTATATTTATGGAGGGTTTCATTCGCTTTCAAGTGGTATAGTGTAGCAATAAAAGCACTCAGTGCGCGCCCCTCTGGTTGCTCGGCAAACATCGATATGAGAGTCCAGTTCGGTCCAGACCGTCTGCAGCATATCTGGAGTTATCATGCGAACTGCTTCAGTGATCGAGATTTCCAGCTCCTCCAGGTACGTAAACTGTGCTCTTCACGTACTCCGGAGAAAGAAGTCACAGAGATAGAGGTCCGTTGAGCTCGCAGGCCACTTGCAGAACACCGGATCATCTCGTCCAACACGAACAATCCATATTTTTGGCAGGCGGTCTTTGAGAAATCTCCTGACAGCAAGATGCCAGTGAGGCGGAGCACCATCTTGCCAGAAAAGGTAGTCATGTCATCACCCTCAGCAGCTAGTTGAGGAAACCTGCAATAAGTCAGCATCTGCAGCAAACTTTGGCCAGCAGCGGTTCCTCCCTCAGAGAAGAAAGGGCGAGACGCTGTCCTCTGATACGGCACAAAACACATGAACTTTTTAGTGAGTCTTGCTCGAGTTCCTGGGTAGCGTGCGGATGTTCAAGCCCCCATATCCGCATGTTATGCCCATTGCCTTTGCCGTTCCAGTGAAATGTCGCCCCATCACAGAACATTATCTTTGGCAGCAGGTTGTCATTATCGAACAACCAGAAGGATGTACACTGAGTGCCTTCAATGCTTCCATATGCCACACGAAACAATGAATTCCTGCATCTGAAGCGACTAAATATGAAAGATCATTACAATAAAGTTACAAGTTATCATGATATTTGGTGGACACATTGTACAGTACACACACGTGTGTGTGTGTGTGTGTGTGTGTTTGTTTGTTTGTGTGTGTGTGTGTGTGTGTGTGTGTGTGTGTGTGTGTGTGTGTGTGTGTGTGTGTGTGTGTGTGTGTGTGTGTGTGTGTGTGTGTGTGTGTGACTTTCTCCTCCTCGTCCTTCTCTTCCGCCTCCTCCTCCTCCTCTCTATCTTCCTCCTCCTCCTCGTCTTCCACCTCTTCCTCTCCCCCTTCCTCGTCCTCAAATTCTCCCCACCACTGTCTCCTCCTCCTCCTCCTCCTCTTCCTCTTCCTCCTCCTTCTTCTCCTTTTCCTCCTCCTCTTCTTCCCCCTCCCGCTCCTCGTCCTTCTCCTCCTCCCTCCTTCTTCTCCACCTTCTCCTCCTCTTCCTCCTTCCTTCTTCGCCTCCCCCTCGTTCTCCTCCATTTCCTCTCCATTTTCCTCCCTTGGTGCAAGAAGTGTTTGTGCAGTATGTTCGTACGTTCGTGTTTATATTGCATAGACCTAATATCCCTTAAATGTATAGGATATCCATGTTTGTCCTGCACACACATACGGCCAGCTTATCCGTGACATTATGCCAGCAGAGGTTAACGAAGGAAGGAGTATGGGGGTTCGGTAATTCCCCTTACCCCCCCCCCCCCCGTCTTCAACCCCCACCCTCCCGAGTCTGTTGATTGTAGGATTTTTTTTTTCTGCTGGGGTTTGTGCGTTTTATTATCTTCTTCTGTTGTATGTTTGTAGCATGTGCGTGCTTTTTATTTATTATTTATTTGTGTGTGTGTGTGTGTGTGTCTGCTAACGCGCGCGTGTATGTGTGTTTGTGTGCGTGTATAAGTGTTTGTGCATGTATGCCTGTGTTCAATTGTGTTATTTGTCAGCGCAAAGTTCCTTCAGTACATCGGCAAAAAATTGCTGCGTCCCTGAAGTTAGATTTATTTTTATAGTTTCCAAATACTTTCACCCGCGTGTCTGTGACAAAGGTGTCGAAATCAGACGTTTGTTTCTGGAGATTGATGGCGGTTGGCGTATGGCGCGGGGGAACCAAAGCGGGAATCACGTCGGCCATTAATGAACAAAATCCATATGAAAGAGCATACACACACACACACACACACACACATGTGTGTGTGTGTGTGTGTGTGTGTGTGTGTGTGTGTGTGTGT
>NC_091573.1:10503231-10508266 GCF_042767895.1 Penaeus vannamei | reverse complement strand
GTTTTCTTCGACGGCTGCATTTTATTTCTTGTGGCGTTGATTTCATGTTGCTCAGCTGGTGCTCGCTCGCTCTTTCTCTCTTTCTTTCTCTTTCTTTCTTTCTTTCTTTCTTTCTTTCTTTCTTTCTTTCTTTCTTTCTTTCTTTCTTTCTCTCTTTCTCTCTTTCTCTCTCTCTCTCTCTCTCTCTCTCTCTCTCTCTCTCTCTCTCTCTCTCTCTCTCTCTCTCTCTCTCTCTTTCATCGACGTTCCTGGTTATTACAATCTCGTCTGTGTGCTGGTTTTGTATTTGTTTCATGATCGACATATCCATTATTTTCCATTTACCAGTTTCCTTTCAACAAACAATCAAATCAATTTATAATACTCCCGCATTCCACAACAAACAATCAAACAACAAAACAACAGACAAGCAAAAACAAGACCGTTATGTCCGTTACGATTTGAATATTTGAATACAGAACAAAGGCACGGCGGACATGGACTTTTTTTTTGTTTCTGTTTTTACCCTCCCTTTCCTCTTTTATTTTGTCTGTGGATACAAGCTAGTTTACGAGGACACACTGGGCCTCTGCTGAAGGGTTCGGCGCTGTTATAAGCAGTGTTGTTATTATTAGTACTGTTCTTACTGTTTTTTTGTTATTGTAGTTGTTACTGTTTTTGCTTTTGCTTTTGCTGGTTTCGTTTCATCATCATCGATCATCGTTGTTATTGTTATTATTGTTTATATTGATATGGGAAGATAATGATAGATATTTTATTATATGTATTGTTATTGTTGTTATTATTATTGTTATCATTATTATTATTATTATTATTATCATCATCATCATCATCATCATCATCATCATCATCATCATCATCATCATCATCATCATCATCATCATCATCATCATCATTATTGTTGAAATTATTATTATTATTGTTATTGTTATTATTATTATTATTATTATTATTATTATTATTATTATTATTATTATTATTATTATTATTATTATTATTATTATTATTATTATTATTATCATCATCATCATCATCATCATCATTATCATTATCATCATCATCATCATCATTATCATTATTGTTGAAATTATTATTATTATTATTATTGTTATTATTATTATTATTATTATTATTATTATTATTATTATTATTATTATTATTATTATTATTATTATTATTATTATTATTATTATTGTTATTATTGCTGTTCTTGTTGTTTTTATTATCATCGTCACCGTCATTATCATAATATTACTGCTAATACTGTTGTTGTTTTTGTTATTATTATCATTTTTGTTTTTATTCTTGTCATTATTATTATTCTCATTTTAATTTTGTTCGTTTTTCGTCTTTGTTATTATTATTTATTTTTATTTTTTTCTTAAGTAGTATCCTTAGTAGTAACGGCGACAGTATTATAGTATTGTTGTTATTATTGCCCTTATTTTTATTATTTTCAAATGTTAACTTCTCTCCGCATTTACAACAGACTAATGTTTGTCGTGTCAGAAGCAGTTGTAGCGATGTTTGGTGAGGAAGAATTTGCGAAAAATTACGAGTGGGGACGCATGAATAGAGACGCGAGGTTGGGGCGAAGGCAAAGGGGTGGGTAGGGGATGAGTGGAAGGGGAAGGGAAGAGGGAGAGGGAAAGAGGGGAGAGAAGAGGCGAAAAGGAGGAAGGGGAGAGGGAGAGGGAAGGAGGGGAAGAGGAGGCGAAAAGGAGGAAGGGGAGAGGGAGAGGGAAGGAGGGGAAGAGGAGGCGAAGGAGGAGGAACGGGAGAGGAGGGAAGGAAGGGAGAGAAGGGGTGAAAAGGAGGAAGGGGAGAGGAAGGAAAGAAAGGAAGGGAAGAGAAGGCGAAGGAGGAGGAACGGGAGAGGAGGGGAAGAAGGGGCGAAAAGGAGGAAGGGGAGAGGAGGCGTTGGAAAGGAAGGAAGGGAAAGAAGAAGCGAAAGAGGACAATGTTGAGGGTGAGTTAGGAAGAAGAGGAAGAGGAGTGTAGAGGATATAGAGGAAATAGGAGGAAGGAGAGAAGAAAGTGGTATAAAGGGGAGGATAAAAATGAAGAAGAGGAGGGGAAGGCGTTAGGAATGCGTAGGCACGAAAGGAGTTCAAGGGGAGGGGAGAAGATGAGGGTTTAAAAAGGAAGAAAGAAGGAGGAAGAGGAGAGTTTAAAAAGGAAGAAAGAAGGAGGAAGAGGAGGGTTTAAAGAGGAAAACGAGAGTTTAAAGAGGAAGAAAAAAAGGAGGAAGAGGAGGAGGAGGAAGAAGAAGAGGCCGTCGGGAATGCGTGGGGGTACGAAAGGGTTGGGGCTGGGGTGGGGGTAGGGGTGGGGTCTTTAGAAAGCCAGGGGAGTGGGTGGCGGGGCTTGACAGCTGAGGAAGTGAGTGATTTAATAGGAAGTGGCCTCTGGCTCTCCGCTTTTGTTGCGTCGGGCGAAACTCCTGTACGCCGTCCTCTGACGGGAGTGGGGGAAGGAGGAGGAGGAGGAGGAGGAGGAGGAGGAGGAGGAGGAGGAGGAGGAGGAGGAGGACGAGGGCGAGGAGGAGGAGGAGGAGGACGAGGAGGAGGAGGAGGAGGAGGAGGGAGGAGGAGGAGGAGGACGAGGACGAGGAGGAGAAGGACGAGGAGAAGGACGAGGAGGAGGACGAGTAGAAGGACGAAGACGAGGAGGACGAGGAGGAGGACGAGTAGAAGGACGAAGACGAGGAGAAGGAGAAAAGGAGAAGAAAAGAAAAAGAAAAGGAAGAAGAAGAAAATAAGAAAGAAAAACAAAAAGAAAAAGAAAAGAAGAAGAAGAAGAAGAAGAAGAAGAAGAAGAAGAAGAAGAAGAAGAAGAAGAAGAAGAACAAGAAGAAGAAGAAGAAGAAGAAGAAGAAGAGGAGGAGGGTATGGGGGGGCGTGTTCGGATGCTGGATTCTCCCTTGCGCGGGCGGGGTCAGGGGGAGAGAGAATGCGGTTTTTTATTTATTTTGTATGTTTTACTTTGAATGATGTTTTGTGTGTGCGCTTTTTTGTTTTATTTCTGGTTTTGATTAATTGATTTCGGGTTGCTCTCTCTCTCTCTCTCTCTCTCTCTCTCTCTCTCTCTCACTCTCTTCTCTCTCTCTCTCTCTCTCTCTCTCTCTCTCTCTCTCTCTCTCTCTCTCTCTCTCTCTCTCTCTCTCTCTCTCTCTCTCTCTCTCACCCTCTTCTCTTCTCTCTCTCTCTCTCTCTTTCATTTTCTCTCTCTTTCTCTTTCCCTTTCTCTCTCTCTCTCTCCTTCACTTTCTCTCTGTCTCTTTCACTTTCTCTCTCTCTCTCCCTTTCCTTCCCTTCCTTCCTCTTCCCTTCCCCTTCCATCCCTTATCTTCCCTCCCTCCCTACTTCTCCCTTCCATTCCTCCCTCCCCTTCCCCTCCTTTCCTCCCTCCCCTTCCCCTCCCTCTTTCACTCTTTCCCTTCCCTCCCCCTTTCACTCCTTCCCTCCCTCCCTCTTTCACTCCTTCCCTCCCTACCCCTTTCACTCCTTCCCTCCCTCCTTTCTTCACTCCTTCCCTCTCTCCCTCCCTTCTTTCTTTCTTCAGAATTGCAGCCCCGAGCTCCCTCCGGCTGATTAGCGCCTTCATCGCGGGGTAATCTCCACCCTGCATTTCACCCTTTCTTTGTCTTCATTTTTCACGCTTTCCTATTTCCTTGTTCCCCCTCTTTTTCCCCCGCTTCTTCCTCCACCGTCTCCTTTCCTATATTTGCTGTTGTTTTTTTGCGTTGTTGTTGGTGGTGGTGGTCATTATTAACGTCGTCGTCATCGCCATCGTCATAATCATTTATCATAATCATTTATTATTACCATTACCATTACCATTTCCATTTCCATTTCCATTTCCATTACCATTACCATTACCATTACATAACCACCACCACCACAACCACCGCGTTTACAAGTTATCTCCTTACTTTGTTGATTTTTGTTATTCATATATTAGTACCACTACACACTTTTATTTCCTTATGTACATACCAAGGTACCTTCTTACCGCTAGTATAGCTATAGTGCTACCGGCATGCAGCTGCTGGTTTTAGCACCATAGCTATTGCAATTGCTGCTGCCACCCCTCCTGTCCTCTTTTTGCCTGTTGCTCTTCCTTCCTCTTTTTTTTTTGTTATTGCTTTGTGTTCTCCTTTTTCTTCTTTTTCATCTTCAGGCTCATCTTCCTTATCCTTGCCTTCTTCCTCCTTCGCTTTTAGCTTGTCTTTCTCCTCCTCTTCCTCCTCCTTTGCTTTCTCTTCCTCCTCCTCCTCTTGTCTCATCTCTTACTCTCCTCCTCCTCCTCCTTCCTTCGGCTCTTCCTATTCCTCCTACTCCTCATCCTTCTCCTTCGCCTCCTCCTCCTCCTCCTTCGCCTCCTCTTCCTATTCCTCCTCTCCTCCTCCTCTTCCTCCCGTTCCATATTCACCAGCTTTGTAATCCTTTTTCCGGGCAGCTTCATGTTAAACTTATGTTCCTTTAAAGTAGCGATATTCTTCCGCTAGTTCGGGTTTGTTTGTTAGACCTTCTGTTCCTGTCACTGTGTTCTTGTTTCTTGTTAGAGTCTATTTTTGGCTGTTTGATTTTCTGTGTATAATTTCTCGTGTGTTTTTTTTCTCTCTATTTTTACTTAACTCTCTATTTCTTTCTTTCCCTCTTCCCTCCCCGTTCCTTTTTGCCTCTTTGTCTCTCTTTGTCTCTTTCTCTCTCTTTCTCTTTCTCTTTCTCTTTCTCTTTCTCTCTCTCTTTCTTTCTTTCTTTCTTTCTTTCTTTCTCTCTCTCTCTTTCTCTCTCTCTCTCTCTCTCTCTCTCTCTCTCTCTCTCTCTCTCTCTTTCTTTCTTTCTTTCTTTCTTTCTTTCTTTCTCTCTCTCTCTCTCTCTCTCTCTCTCTCTCTCTCTCTCTCTCTCTCTCTCTCTCTCTCTCTCTCTCTCTCTCTCTCTCTCTCTTTCTCTCTCTTCTTCTCTATTTCTCTCCCTCTCTCTCTCTCTTTCTCTCTCCCCCCTCTCTCTCTCTCTCTCTCTCTCTCTCT
>NC_091573.1:10488231-10493231 GCF_042767895.1 Penaeus vannamei | reverse complement strand
TACTCTTACTCTCACTCTCACTCTCACTCTCATTCTTACTCTCACTCTTACTCTCACTCTTACTCTCACTCTCACTACCACTGCCACTCCCACTCTCACTCCACTCTCACTCACTCATTCTCACTCCCACTCTCACTCTTGCTTGAAATCGAAAATTGATTTGTTACGTTTTAGAGACATTCTGGGAACTGTTTACGCTTAATTTCGATAAGTAAGTTTGAATGTTATATGTAAAACAATATGAGAAAGAATGAATTATGGTGTATACGTGTGTAAAACATAAACATACATGTGTGTGTCTTGTGTATGTAATTATAGCTAGGTAGGTAGATGTAGAAATAAGTAGATAGATATAGATGTCGATAGTTTAATAGATAGGTAGCGAGGGAGAAAGAGTTATCTTTACTATATCGTTCAAGTCACTTTTTTCGTGATAACTATCGTTTCATTCGCCTTATTTATTTATTGATTTTCTCCGTTCACCTCTTTCGTTCCCACCGCTAGCTCTTTTCACGAAAGGAATTCCTTCGCCTGGGGTCAAACGAAGCGAAAGTGTCGGGGGGAAAGGGGAGAAAGGGGGGAGGGGGAGGGGGAGGGGGAGGGTGCAGAGAAGCCGTTTAAGGGGCCAGGGGGAAGGGGGAAGGGGGATAGGGGGGGAGGAGAAGGGTACCCGTTATTCGAGTCCCGAGGATACATACCCGGATACCCGGAACCATTCTCGTCACCCGGTTTGGGTATCTGGAGGATGGGGTTAGAGGGGCTGGTAGGTAAGCTACATACACCCAGAGAGAGAGAGAGAGAGAGAGAGAGAGAGAGAGAGAGAGAGAGAGAGAGAGAGAGATAGACAGAGAGAGAGAGAGAGAGAGAGAGAGAGAGAGAGAGAGAGAGAGGCGTGAGAGGCAGAGGCCGTGGGTGTTTTGAGTTACGTCTCCTTGTTTGCGGTCGTAAATTTCCCCTGACGTTAAAATTACGAATATAGTAAAAGAAAAAAAAATGGTGGGTGAAGTAAATCAAAATATAAACAAAAGGTGGACGGGCGAAAAAAAGGGGGGGGGAGTTAGACTACGGAAAAGGAAAATTAGGATTTAGGATTTAGGATTTGTTCGTGCTTGGTCTTCTTTTTTTATTTTTTTATTTCTGAAATGTCTCACTATATTCCATTAGTCTCTCTTTCTCTCTCTCTCTCTCTCTCTCTCTCTCTCTCTCTCTCTCTCTCTTTCTCTTTCTCTCTCTCTCTCTCTCACTTTCTTCTTCCTCCCTCCCTCCCTCCACCTTTTTCTCTCGCTCTTTTTTCCTCTATCTCGCTCCCCTCTGCCTCTCATTCTACTCTTTCTCAATTCATTCGTTTAGCACCGTTTAGAAACACCCCCGTCCCCCACCCCCTCCCCTCCCGATTCGTGTAAGTCTGCCCCCTCCCTTACCCCCATCCCCACCCACCGTACCCCTCCCCCCCCCCCCCCACCCCCATCCCGCGCCCGTTGTGTGAAGGCGAGCGAGAGAATGTCATGCTCAGGTCTTGTTGCCGTCATGAGGTGCATGATGTGGGATGTGTGTGTTTTGAGAGGCGGTATTTTGGCATTACAGTTTGGGCATCTCTCTCTTTTTCTTTCTCTTTCTTTTTTGTTCTTTTTTCGCTTTCTTGCTCTTTTTTTTTGTTTTTTTTCTCTTTCTTCCTCTTTCTCTTTCTTTTTCTTTCTCCTTCTCTTTCTTTTTCTTTTTAACTCTATCTATCTATCTGTCTTTCTTTCTTCCCTTCCCTTCTTTTCTTCTTCACCTCCTCCTCCTCCTCCTCCTCCTCCTCCTTTCTCTTTCTCAGTCTCCTTCTCCTCCTCCTTTCTCTTTCTCAGTCTCCTTCTCCTCCTCCTTTCTCTTTCTCAGTCTCCTTCTCCTTCTCCTTCTCCTTCCCCTCCTCCTCCTCCTTTCTTTTTCTCAGTCTCCTCCTCTTTTCTCTTTCTCAGTCTCCTCCTCCTCTTTTTTCTTTCCCAGTCTCCTTCTCTTCCTCCTTTCTCTTTCTCAGTCTCCTTCTCCTTCTCCTTCTCCTCCTCCTTTCTTTTTCTCAGTCTCCTCCTCTTTTCTTTCTCAGTCTCCTTCTCCTCTTTTTCTTTCCCAGTCTCCTTCTCCTCCTCCTTTATCTTTCTCAACCTCCTTTTCCTCCTTCTTCCTTCTTTCCTCCTCCTAGTATTTTGTCGAAAAGGGAGAATGGTGGAGCCATTGCGTATCACTTTCCTCCCGTCACACTCCTTCGCACTCCGTCACACTCCCACGCCTCTCTCCTTGTCACCCACTCCCACCCTTCACCTCCCGCCCCTTCCCTTCCTCCCCCACTTTCCCCATACGTCGCCACATCCTGTCCCCTCCCCCTACCCTCAACCGTCACTCTTCCCCCCTCCCCTCCTCCTCTTCTCTCTCCCCTCGCCGACACTTTCACCCCTCCTCCCTCTCCCCCTCACCGTCACTCTCTCTCCCCCTCCACCCCTCACCGTGTCACTCTCCCCTACCCCTCCCTTCCCTTCCCCAACCCCTACCCCTTCCTCCCCTCCCCTTTCCCTCCCCCCTCCCCCCCTTTCCCCACTTTCAGCCTCACTCTCACTCTTTTGAATCACGCTTACAGCTCACTGAAGCTCTCTGGCGTGGCGGTAGTTGAGGAGTGTGTTGCAGTGGTTTGTTTTTCATTGTTCGGATTTTTTCTTTCGTTTTTTGGTCGTTCTTATAAACCGTTATTTTGTTTGTTTGTTTTTATTGTGAATGGAGCACACGGGATGTGTCTCGTCGCTATCGTAGTTTTTTTTTCTTTGCGTTTTTCTCATTGCTTCTTTCTTTTTTATTGTTTTTCTTTTCTCTCTTTTTTTTTATCTTATTCTATTTGTTTCAAATCTGTTATTGTTTTTATTTATTTTTTTTTGCTTTGTTTTTTATGTATTTTCTTTTATATCATTTCTTCATTTTTATTTTTTTTCTCTCTTATTCGTGTTGTTTCTTGTCGTTGTGATTGGCCGTTTGCGTGCCGGTAGAGCCCAGGGAGGCCAGCATGTGCGTGATAGAATGAAGGAAGTTTGGGCGGATCATGGAACGGATTGGAAGAGGGAGGGAGGGAGGGAGGGAAGGAGGATGAGGAGGGAAGGAGTAGGGGGGAGGAAGGGAGGGAAAGAGGGAGGGAAGGAGGGAAGAAGGGGAGGGGAAGGAGCTAAGGAATGGAGGGAGGGAGGAGGGAGCTAAGGAGTGAAGGGGGGAGGGGGGGAGGGAGGGAAGGAAGTGAGGGAGTGAGGCAGGGAAAGAGGGTAGTAAGGAAGGAATGAAAGAGGAAAGGAGGAAAAGAGTTAATGAATGGATGTGTGAGTTACTAGGGGAAAAAAAGGAGGGAAGGAGGGGGGGAGGAAAGAAGGAAGGAAATTGGGGATGTAAGAAGAGCAGCAGTGAAAGAGAGAAAGAAAATCAGTGAAATTTATAGTGTATCATTTGCAAACGCATTGCAAGTTATATTACCCTGTGTACAAGTGCTTCGAGTTCGTACTTTGCGCTACGTTCGTGTGTTTTCCATCCTGTAATGTTTCGTGATGAATTTTAATGCTTTTGTTGTTTGACGACATGTTGTTTATCGAACGCAAAGGAAACACGTGTTGTGTGAATTTGAATCTCTTATTATGTGTCGTAAGACAAACACGTGAATGAATATCTGAATAAGGAGTTGGCTGAGTGAAAAAAATGGTGAGAAAATTATTGAATCATATGTGAAAGAGAAGTTGTGAATAATGTTTTTTATTTGTTTTTTGTCTTTTGTCCGTGCGTGTTTCAGGAAAGTGTACAGAGTGGAAAATTGAAACGACGGCCCTAACGAGAAGGAAAAGAAGGGGGAGAGAAAATAATAATAGCAGATAATATATGAACACTTAATGGTGATTATACCTGTTCTCCCATCATCGCTGTCTCCTTCTCCATCTTTTCTGCTTCTTTTTCTTCCTCTTCTCCGTAGTCTTCCTCCTAGTTCTCCTTCTCCTCTTTGTCTCAACCGACAAGTGATACAAGAAATACAAGGAGATAAAGAGAAACAGGAAAAGTGAGAAAGAGAGGAGAGGTGAAAATAGGAAGTGAAGGAAAGGAGACAGAGAGAGAAAAGAATAGAGAAAGAAATACAGGAAGGAAAAGGGAAGGAGAAAGAACCAAAAGAGGAGAATCGAAGGAAGGAGGAAGGGAAGGCCCAATAAAGGAGGCGAGAGAGGTCATCCGAAAGGCCGAGAGGGGAGGGTGTGCATGCCGCGGTTGCATCTGTCGGCGGGGACGGACACGGCAGCTGGTCGTCGCGGGCCAGCTGGGAGGAGGGCAGAAGGAGACGGCCAGAGAACGCCGGGGATTCCCCTCTCCTGACACTTATCCCCTCCCCTCCCTTATTCCTCTATCCTTCCTCTCTTTTCCCCCTCCCCCATCTCCTGACGCGCGTCCCCTCTCCTTATCCTCTCTCCTGTCCCCTTGCCCCCGCCCCCTCTCCTGACGATACCCATTTTACACCCCCTCCACCCTTCTCCTGCTACCCCCTGCCCCACCCCACCCTTCTCCCCCTCCTCCTCCTCCGCCTGTCCCCGCCCCCGCCCGCGCCGAACCTCTCCGCCCGGCATAATGTCACCCAAAATAGCAGAGATGTCGTAAGTATCTCGTTGCGGGCGTTTTGTGTGGAAGAGAGTGTCTGCGTGTGTGTGTGTGTCTGTGTGTGTGTGTGTGTGAGTGAGTGAGTGAGTTAGTGAGTGAAAGAGAGAGCGAGAGTGAGTGAGTGAGTGAGTGAGTGAAAGAGAGTGATTGAGTGAGTGAGTGAGTGTACGTGTGCGTGCCTTCGTGCGTACACGGCTTTTTGCGTGTAAGGAGAGGGAAGAGAAGTGAATGACCCGCATTGCTTGCTTTACCACTCAACGCTGATGCAAATATATGCAGACGTATGCTTGGATTCACTCGAGTGTGCGCACAACCACGCGCAAGCGAGCGCATAAAGAAAATACCGGTGTATATCTGTG
>NC_091573.1:10463231-10473231 GCF_042767895.1 Penaeus vannamei | reverse complement strand
CCCTGAGAGGAAAATGTAGAGCTACATGCGAGTGCAGGATGGGGAAACTTTTTTGTGTGTTCTTTAATATATATTTCAGCTTGAAATGTTCTACTTTGGAAGGTTTTAACTGGAATATTCTCTCTCTCTCTCTCTCTCTCTCTCTCTCTCTCTCTCTCTCTCTCTCTCTCTCTCTCTCTCTCTCTCTCTCTCTCTCTCTCTCTCTCTCTCTCTCTCTCTCTCTCTCTCTCTCTCTCTCTCTCTCTCTCTCTCTCTCTCTCTCTCTCTCCCTCTCTCTCTCTCTCTCTCTCTCTCTCTCTCTCTCTCTCTCTCTCTCTCTCTCTCTCTCTCTATCTCTCTCTCTATCTATCTCTCTCTCTCTATCTCTCTCTCTTCATCTCTCTCTCTATCTCTCTCTCTATCTCTCTCTCTATCTCTCTATCTCTTTCTCTCTCTCTCTCTCTCTCTCTCTCTCTCTCTCTCTCTCTCTCTCTCTCGTCCCTCTCTCTCTCTCTCTCTCTCTCTCTCTCTCTCTCTCTCTCTCTCTCTCTCTCTCTCTCTCTCTCTCTCTCTCTCTCTCTCTCTCTCTCTCTCTCTCTCTCTCTCTCTCTCTCTCTCTCTCTCTCTCTCTCTCTCTCTCTCTCTCTCTCTCTCCCTCCCTCTCCTCCTCCCTCCCTCCCTCCCTCCCTCCCTCACCTCCCTCCCTCCCCTCCCTCCCCTCCCTCTCCCCCCTCCCTCCCTCCCCCCATCTCCCTCTCTCCTCTCCCCCCTCCCTCTCTCCCTCTCCCCCATCTCCCCCCTTCCCCTCCTGCTCCCCACCTTGCCTGTGTTCCTCTAGGGTGCATTTGTACCTGAGAATAACACTTTCCCTATTTTGTTATTTAAGAGCTAAGTTGTGATTTTCATTGTGTGTTCATTAAAAGCAACTGCAGTTGGAAATGCAAGATTTTCTCTATTAGAATATGGATGTGAGAAACTATAGAACACTATTGTCAGGGGAGATTGAAATGGTTTCTTGTATGCGATTCCTTGTCCTACATTATGGATCCCATTACTTTCTCCCTATTGTTTTGCACGTACCAGTACCTAAGCTGTTGAAACAACCTTCTGTGTACATGTTTGGTGTTCTGGACACATGCTCATCTCTCATATACGATCATTCTTTTCTTTTATAGTAAATATTTTTGCCTGTGTGATCATTCTGTTTCATTCTTGCTGCTCTCTAAACAATGTAGCTTTCTTGATTTGGAAAGAAGGCATTTAATCCTCCTTAGTAGAAATTAATAGATATTAATCATTGTGAGTAATATATACTAAAGTCATAACTCTTCATGAATTACAGATCACTGAACTTAGAACAAGAGGCCAGAGAAAGGGAGTCAGAAAAGGAGAGGAACAAATTACTTGGAATCGCCACTCCAGCTTCCTCCAACGACAACAGTACGTACAAAGGGGGTTCCTTAGTAATTCTAGTTATGAATATTACTTTTGTATGATATGATTATATGATACGATTATATGATTTGAATTCTCAAGCAGGTTGTTGTGTTTGGTCTGTTCTATATTTTTCTGATATTGTAAATGTGAATTAGATCATTGTCCTATTAATGCAAGATGTGTGATTATAACTGTCCTTCTAATAAATTCTAGTAAAAAAAAAAAAAAAGTAGCTGTCTTGAGATGCGAATACCAGGATTTTCTCTAATGCAGATGTGCTTGGCTTTTAGCTAATCTGTTCTCTACAGATGTGCAGACGCTGGACATGATGCAGGCATTGTGTTTGCCTGTAGGGGCATCTGTGTCCCTCCTCATCATGTTCTTCTTCTTTGACTCCATGCAGATGCTCTTTGCTGTCTGTACTGCAAGTAAGTCTAGATTCCTTTGCTTTGTTTTACACTGTAGATGGATGGCTATTTAGAGGTAGATATATAGATTAATCAGCTGATGGATAGATAGGCACATAGCTACATGCACATATACATAAATACATACATACATACAGGCATGTACACATACATAAATACATACATACATACATATATAGATACACACATACATGCATGCATACATACATACATACATACATACATACATACATACATACATACATACATACATACATACATACATACATACATACATACATACATACATACATACATACATACATACATACATACATACATACATACATACATACATACATACATACACACATACATACATACATACATACATACATACATACATACATACATACATACATACATACATACATACATACATACATACATACATACATACATACATACATACATACATACATACATACATACATACATACATACATACATACATACATACATACATACATACATACATACATACATACATACATATATACATACATATATACATACATACCTATCTACATGGGTTGATAGGTCACTAAACAGATATTTAAATATAAGTATAGGTACAGTGTCCACTCTTTATGTATATGGATATATATATATACAGTATATCTTGGTAGAAGCTTTTATATGGCTTGTGTGCCAGAGATAAAGATTCAAGCTCAAATCCTTGGTGTAACATTATACTTCTAACCACTTAAGGTTCAAGATGAGAGATCAGTAGTTTTCTTGAATTGCAGTTAATGTATTGATTTTGATTGATTTGGTTTGATTGTAACTGATATCAGCTTTGGAAAGATAAGATGATGGAGTGTAAAATTAGAGGTAAAGCATATCAGTAGTTCTGACAATACTAAATTTGCAATATTGTAGGAATCAATGGTGCAAGAAAGTCATTTACATAATTATATACTCATTTTACCTTTGTTTCCAGTTATAGCTACTGTGGCACTAGCATTCCTTTTGCTGCCTATGTGTCAGTACATCATCAGACCGTGTTCTGATAACAAAAAGTAGGTTGGATATGATTTAACAAGCTTTGAGGAATGACTGAATTGAATTTTGGTTGAATTTTGAATATAATATAGTCTGTATTAATTTGGAAGTTATTTAGTTGCAGTGTCATTTTTATTGCTCTGTATTATGATTTACCAGAATTGCATTTAAATTTGCATTTGGATTCACAAGTTCAATAAGTAAAAGAAAGAGACAATAAAATATATTAATGGAAAAAATTAGGGTTTGTAAATATAATTAGCTTATACTCAGACTCTACTGATAATTGCACTCTTTTGACAGAATATCGTTTGGTGTTTGCGGGAGGTTTACAGGAGCGGAGATCATGGCCTTCTGCCTATCTGTGTCCATTGTTTGCATTTGGGTCATGACGGGTCACTGGCTCCTCATGGATGGTAAGTGTGTGTGTGTATTTGTGATTCTAGACTGATTTGAGAGTGAGCCTATGTAGGTAACAGTGTAAATTCTAAATGAGAAAAATTTGCTGATTAATCTTGTGATTTTTGTGTGGTAAAGGATATATGATTATCTTTGCACATATCAGAAAGAGAAATATTCCTTGACTTACAACCATCCTCTTGCTCAATCACAGCAATGGGAATGGGGCTGTGTGTTGCCTTCATTGCATTTGTGCGGCTACCTAGCCTCAAAGTGTCCACACTGCTCCTGACTGGACTTCTGGTGTATGACGTTTTCTGGGTGTTCTTTTCCTCGTATGTGTTCAACGCTAACGTCATGGTGAAGGTGCGTTAAAGAAAGGAGGATTGAGGCTTGTTTAGACTTTATATTGACTTTAAGTACTTTGAGTCCTCTTTATAATTTCTACTCTAATATCAGTGAATTATATAGATATTTTCACTTGTGTGTGTTCTTTAATGTTATCCTTATTACCTGCTGCATTTAGTAAAATAATAAACAGCTAAGGTGAAATTAAATAATTATTGTATTATGAAAAAAACCTTTACAAGCTGATAAGCTGACCAGTCTCTCCTGCAGCAGCAGCATTTCCAATCAACCTCTCTCCTCACCCCTTAGGTTGCAACTCGCCCAGCAGAGAATCCTGTGGGAGTGATGGCCCGCAAGCTCCACCTGGGCAGTGTGGGACGCGAGGCCCCCAAGCTCTCTCTGCCTGGCAAATTGGTCTTCCCATCAATGCACAACACTGGCCACTTCTCAATGCTGGGCCTTGGGGACATCGTGAGTGCTTGGCTGGAACTCTCGGATGTGGCCTGGAGTTATTGGATGTTCTTTTTGGAATCCTGGGACCAAGAAGTTTTAATTTCAATTGGGGTTTTGTCTTGTATTGCTACCATTTTGTTAGGTTAACACAGAGGTTCTCAACCTTTATTGCTTAGTGGTGCACTAGTGATATAGCCTAGACTTCGATGGCGCACTAATGATATAGCCTGGACTTTGGCGACGCACTAACTATACAGTGAATGTTCTATATGGATAAGCTTGCTACATATTCCTCTAACACAAAGGTACAGATTAGGACTAGGGCTAGCCATAATATTACTACAAGTATGTTTGCACGTGTGTTATTATTACAATAGTGAAGTAATACAGTAATAATAATAATAATAATAATAATGATAATAGGAATAGTAATAATAATACACAATATTATTATCATTATTATTATTACCAATATTATTATTGTTGTTTATTTTTATTATCATATATATGATGCAAGGCACAAATTCAAACCATATCTAGAAATCCATTAGATTTTAAATTTTCGCAGTGCACTTGAGGGATTGTTGTGGCACACTTCTGCGCTGCAGCACACAGGTTGAGAACCACTGGGTTACCGCAATAGATACAAGGGTATCTAGATATATATTATACAATTTTATGCAGAATTATATCCTTTTGCTGATGCTGATATGTGATATTTGCAGGTAATGCCAGGCCTCCTGTTGTGTTTTGTGCTCCGATATGATGCCTACAAGAAGGCTCAGCTCTTATCGGCAGAAGCAGGTGTACCACCACCTTCTAATTTGAATAAAATAAGGTATGTTTAGAAGAGAATGACAAACTTATGAAAATGAAAAAAGAAAAGGATGAACAAAACAATTGAAGTATGACATTATTGATTTTCACTCCCAGTGAGCCAGAACCCTCCTCCCCTCTCTCCACCCACCCTCCCACTCCTTACTAATATTTCCTTTTGTTTCTGTACAGCTACTTCCACTGCTCCCTCATTGGCTACTTCCTCGGCCTGCTGACGGCAACGGTTTCATCAGAAGTTTTCAAGGCTGCCCAGCCAGCCCTGCTCTACCTCGTGCCCTTCACGCTGTTGCCCCTGCTCACCATGGCTTACCTCAAGGTATGAGTTGTCTTGCCACTTCAATCTCATTTTTGTGTATTCTGTTTTCATTTTTATTTTTTTGAACTATCACAGATCCCAACTTATTGGTGTGCTTATTGTTCTATATGTAATCTTTAAATCATGACAAAGTTTAGATCCTTATGTGCACACAATACAAAATAAATATTTATTGGGTTAACTTTGATACGTTATTACTTATCCAATCGTTCTAATTTGAACATTTCCAATAATGGATATTTTGAACTTCAAGAAAAAAAGGCATTACTCTAAATCTGGAATGAAACTTACATATCTGATATTCATATTTCATATTTTCCCAGGGTGACTTGCGGAGAATGTGGAGTGAGCCGTTCATCATCCAGACACAGAGCAAGAACATGGATGTGTGACTCAGGATGAAGCTTAGTGTGTAGTCATAAGCGTGTGCGTTGTTTTGGTTGGTCAATCGGTTTTCATGCACTCACAATGCAGAAGTGACAGTAGAGTGTCATAGCTATTTGATCCAAGCTTCTGAGAGATTCTGGGCTGTGCAATCATATTTTCCCATGAAGATTGAAAAAATGAAGGGAAAACGAATACAAAGAAATTGTAATTCAGTGTCGTTTGGAAAGTCAGAGTGCTCGATGTCGCACTGGACAATAATACTGAACTTCCTTGGAAGATGAAGGATAAGATATAAACTAACAAACAGTGATTGTCTTTCCAGTATAATAGATGTCATAAAATAGTATAATAATGATAAAAAAGATTGTAGAATAGTGTTGATTCAAAAGGAAGTGGAAAAAATGAACTAAAAAATATTAAAAAGGAGGAAAATAAAATTAAACTTCCATGCCTTTAAACACAGTAGTATTGTGTTTCTGTATGTACAATATTTAGTAACATTTTCTTAATGGTACTATTGAGCTGGATGGAATGAAGCCCACCATTTTAATGAAGAAAAAGAAGAATATTTTGTAAATTTGAATTTCTTCTTTCACAGACAATTGTGATAGAGACACTGTGGCTCGACTGGTCAGGTGCAGTTAGGATACCTTTACCAAGCAGGCACTTCCTTCTGCTTCTTGTAGGTCTTAGTTGCTTGCATCCTGTGGAAACGCACAATCACACGGTCCTACGGTTCTGCGGTGCGTCTGTTGGTTTCATGAACACATTCATTCGTGAGCGTGTGCGAAATCTTGTAACCACCCTACCTTTCACCCACCTCCCCATTGACCTTCAACCCCTCAGTCCCCACATCTCCTCTCTCCCCTTCCTTAGTAGTGTGTAGGTGTCCAGGGTACTGTAAATACACAGCTGTACAGAAAAGCAAAAAAAATAAAAAAACAATAATAACAGAGATTATTCAGTGTATAATAGATTGTCTGCAGTCGGGCAGCTGAGAGTTTTATCGTTTTCCACAGATACTCAGGCAAAGTATTGGTATGTGAGATTATTATGGTTGTGCCATTGTGTTGGTACATAATGCTTGTTTTGGAAACTTAATATGTAAGTGAAAAAGACTCTCACCACTCAGAATACAGAGAGACTAAAGAAGTTATAAGATAGATAATCTGTTGAATCTGATGAGAAAGAGAAGACTGATTATTAAGACATATGAAAGTAGAATGGCAGCATGATATTTTTATATATATTTTGATTCATATATATTTTGATTTTGTGGAATGACATCAGATCAAATGAAATGTATTTATGTACATTGCCTCCTGATATTATTCAAGCGCTGATGTTAACCTTGTGATTGACAAGAATATTGAAAGGAAAAAGAAAAACAAGTATTTAGTGTTTCCAATACAATTGATGTAAGATCTTGGTATAAGATATGGAAGTAGAATGAATTCAAATTCTCATCATCTTTTGCTTTATTGTACCAAATTACATAGTGTGGGGATATTGCCGAAAAGCAACAAAAATAATGAGTAAAATGAAGGCAGATGCCATTAGGAACACTGTTCATGATTTTTTATTTAGCTGGCTGGAATAAACATACTCATCTTGGAAGTAAAGTGACATGGTTAATGAATGTCATACCCCGAACAAATTTATTTCTTGTTAGATTGTGTACATGGTAGGTAATTTGTCCATAGCTAGTTAGCCAAATTATATAATTGATATAGATATATAAAAAAAAGATCATTTGAATGACTGAATAAAGATACATGTATCTATGAAGAGTATTGTATGCTTGTTGTGATATTGTATTTTGGGGAAATTCAGTTTGTAGTGAAAGGATGTGTTCTAAATTAATTTTTTTCTCACTGAGTTTTGAGTTCATTAGTTGGCATGCTTGAACAATCAGCATGTGCTGTGACAAACCTAACTGCCAGTCAGAATTTAGTGTGTTTGTGTGGGTGTGCATGTGTATATATACACACTTTCATTTGTGAGTATAAATGTCCATGCCTATACATACATCCACACACATACATGTACATATACTTGTGCTCATGCAGACACACTTGCAAATGTGCTTATATCAAGGTAGAGTGTATGAGTATCTTTGTGAGTGAGTTTGCAATAGTGTACAAGTGTGAACACATCCATACTATGCTAGTCCATCGAGAAGTCACAATCAGTTTTGTAATGAATCTCACGTGTCAAGGTATTATAACGTTAATGAGATTTTGTAACATTGTCATTATGTAATACACGTCTTACTGACTCATATCCATTAAAATAAAGAATAAAATCATCCCTTTTTAGTCTTTTATGTGGAATGAAAAAATGAAAAAAAAATCTCTTTTAGTCTTTTACGTGGAATAAAACATTACTTCAGAGCATCTTTTACTAACCAAAAGAGAAGTTATTGGTGTGGACTAAATTAGAATTTGTAGAAAACTGATCATGGTACAAAAATGTATGCAGAAATATGTATTCACTTATTAAGCACTAAATATTTCACAACATTGGGTTTGTTCTCATGTAGTACATTAGTATAGAATTTTCAATATCAAAATAACTATAATTATTTAACTGGACTGAAATCATGCAACAGATTATTATAAATTTAGTATAAGGTTTTTTTTTTTTTTTTTTTTTACTTATTCCAAAACTCCTTCGCTCTGCTCCCCCACCATCTTCACAAGATATTTCTACATCTCCCCAAGTATCCCTCCCATATACCGTAAACCATCCTACGTCTACACATTCTATCCCCCAGTTAAATTAATTTTCCATTCTAAATCCATATACTCCAATCTCTACCACTTCCCCGATACCTACCCCTCCTCACATTATTTGTACTGCCAGGCAACCTAAATGTTCCACTCCACCCTCTTCTTCTGTTCTTCAGATATCTATAACCTCTTCTCCTCATAAGAGAACATTTGTTTCTCACTCCTGTTCACCCAACTCCCCTCCAGAAACCCTTGAAGACATCCAAAACTTCCAAAAGGTGACCCAAGGGAACACTCCGCTCCTCATCCACCCCCTAATCCCTCTGTTCCTACTCCTACATTTGAAATATTTGCAGATATCCATCCTCCTCCTCCTCAAAGACACTATAATTCACTCAATCGCCGTACCTCCTTAACCCTCCCCTTTCAACTAATTTCTCCTTTAGTTCACTTGCTCCCCCTTTTCACTACCATGCTATCCTATAATGCTCTCAGACCTTTGACATCTAACACATTTTATAATAATCTTTAACTCTCCTTTTCTTTTCAGGCACAATACTTTACCATAGTGCTCTATGACCTTTGATGTCTATCACATTTATTTGTTTCAAACATTAAACATTAAACATTATAAATGGAGCCCTAAAATCAAATTTACTATAATGGAGAACTGCTGTGAATTTATCTACCAAATTCATGGAAAAATAAGAAGAAATATATTAGGAAAATTGCTGTATTCTTATTTTCAATACTCCCCAATCCCTTGCCCGTTGTTGTCGTGGGGGGACTTAGGAGGCGAGCCCTCCCAATACCTTGGTCATTGTTGTCGTGGGAGGGCATAGGAGACAGAGACTGAGGCCCAGTGTAGGGGATCACCTCTACTTAGCCCACAGCTAATTTTGCCTGGTCTTTTCTTTCTTTTTCCCTTCAGTATCTTCATCCCATTCTTCTATCTCATTCCTAAAGGGGTGATAGTAGTGCTGAAAGGATGAAAGGCTGGCTTTGTGTCAGTCATGAACGGCCTCTAGGAGCCAAGGGTTTGGCATTCCCCTGGTTAATTGCGTAGCCCTTACCCCATATGGGGACCCAAAGGAGTAGACCGTTTCTTTTCCCCATTTTATTCAGGCTCACCATGACCATTGATGAAGATTCTTTACCCTTAATATTATATTATATAATATTACATATATATAATATTATAATATATAATATATGATATATATTAATATAATATATAATATTATATAAAAATATTATATTAATATTATATAATATTACCCTTAATACCTTTCTCTCCTTTGACCACTGATACTAATACCCCCTACCGCCTACTGACAAGTCTATCCATTCCAAAATACCCACCCAGGTTATTAGTCAACCTCCAGAAAACACCCCTTCGTCTCTCCCAACATTCTCCTCACCATCTACTGCAGTCCTCTTCAATGTCTACCCCCACTTCCCTTATTACTACTCTTTATCCTTATTGTCCGCCCCCTCATAGAAATACTCCACTCCATCTTCCTCTCGCTCTCGTCCTTCTACTGCCTCTATCTCTGCAAACCTTTTGGGTACTCTCTCTGGCCCAGACAAGTGGGATCGATTCTTTGTGACCCCCCCACAGCCCCCTATTCTGAGAATAC
>NC_091573.1:10455731-10458231 GCF_042767895.1 Penaeus vannamei | reverse complement strand
GTTTAATCTGTTCACATCGTGTTAAAATTGTTGCAGTGGAATCCAGACCTTCCAGCAAGACTTTGAATTCAGCTCATTGCTCATTTCGTCCTTTGATATCTTGTTATTTTTTCTTAATTTCCACATTAGATTTCCTTTCTGGCTAGTTGGATTGACCCTATTCGGAGCATAGCGCAGCCATGAGTGAGTTGATAATTCAGTGTTCAATAGCAGCCGAAACGTGGCGAAGCTTCCCGTAGAGAGAGAGAAAAAACTTTCTTTGACTATCTGCAGCTAAATTAACCGCACCTGCAATTGGCCCTGTACTCTTTGGTGAATCATATATATATATATATTTTTTTATATAATGTAAAATTAATAAACCATCAGTAACTGGACTCGTAGACCTAATATGGCGCAGCATACTGGAACTAGAAATAGGTAAAGGAAAACCACATGGGCTACCTGTGAGTGCATAGGTTGCCCATGTGCATTGAGACTAGTGTTACAAGTTGTTGTGCTCTCGAGGATGTTTCTCTCTCTCTCTCTCTCTACCTCTCTTTCTTTCTCTCTCTCTCTCTCGTTCTCTCTCTCTCTCTCTCTCTCTCTCTCTCTCTCTCTCTCTCTCTCTCTCTCTGCGTGTGTGTGTGTAACATCTCAGAATAATGGAACAAGGATATACTGCTACGTTTTATAATTTGTTAAATTCGCTTTTTCCTATATATCACCAGCTGTTTGTCACACTTCTTTTATCCATTTAAAATCTCACTATTATATATATTTTATCTTCATAATCACATACAATAAATAAGTAAATTTTTTTTACATTAATTATATACATTCTCTCTCTCTCTCTCTCTCTCTCTCTCTATCTCTCTCTCTCTCTCTCTCTCTCTCTCTCTCTCTCTCTCTCTCTCTCTCTCTCTCTCTCTCTCTCTCTCTCTCTCTCTCTCTCTCTCTCTCACTCACTCTAACTTCCTCCGTTTTGGGAGACTTCCGCATTCTCTCATCTCCGAAAACTAGCCAAGTTCAAGCTCCATTAAGCTCTAGACCTAAAACTAAAAATCTCTACTGCTGAGCTCCTGCGTCCGCCCCGGGTCTTCTCCTGTTGAGGAACCACACCTGCATGGGTTCCTTGCGGCCCTTCATCGGCACGGGACCCCGGTAGGTGAACACGAATTTCGCGTCGTAGTTCTGGGGTTCTTGGAGGTATCTGCGTGGGAGAGAGAGAGAGAGAGAGAGAGAGAACAATGAGAACAAATTGTGAATGACTGGATATGTTCTAGGGTTCTTGGAGGTATCTGCGTGGGAGAGAGAGAGAGAGAGAGAGAAAGAGAACAATGAGAACAAATTGTGAATGACTGGATATGTTCTGGGGTTCTTGGAGGTATCTGCGAAAGAGAAGAGAGGGAGAAAGAGAACAATGGTGAGGAGAACAAATTGTGAATGACTGGATATGTAAAAGGCGGGGAATAAAGATGAGGAGGAAGGGAATATAGTGAAGTGAATGAGAAGACATGACCAACAATGAAAGTGTGATATGAGAAAAAGAGATATATAAAAGGAATATGAGATGTTAAACTTTAAAAGAAGCAACAATAAAAAAATAAGAGCAAAAGACATTTGGAAATTCAGAAAAAAATAGCTGAATAAAAACCGGAGATCACGTAAGTGGAAAATAAATAAATAAACCAACAAAAAAAGTAAACTGTTTCACCTCCAAAAATTGAGAACACAAATTGACATTTTACATCGTTTTATTTTATTTCTATCTATTCATTTTCATCATATATATATATATATATATATATATATATATATATATATATATATATATATATATATATATATATTTTTGAGTGCAATTAAAAAATGATCAGAGAAAGTCAAACAAAAATATAAAAGGAAAAGAAGGTACAATCGATAAATACCTTTGATGCTTTTACAGTACAAATCAACTTAGTATTCCTGGAAATAAAATGAGACACTTTTTCTTAATAATGAAGTCAAAATGAAGTAACTGGCTGTAGACAAGAGAGAGAGAGAGAGAGAGAGAGAGAGAGAGAGAGAGAGAGAGAGAGAGAGAGAGAGTGAGAGAGAGAGAGAGAGAGAGAGAGAGAGAGAGAGAGAGAGAGAGAGAGAAAGAGAGAGAAAGAAAGCTCAACAGAAAGAAAGAAAGAGAGCTCACCAGAAAGAAACAAAGAAAGATCAACAACACCAAATAAAAGAAAAGAAAACAAAAACAACAAACAACACACAACTAAAACCCTCTAAAGAAACTCACTTATAAGCCACTTCCGACACATTTATCCTTCCCTTCTCTCCCGTCGTCTCCGTCCTCGAGGTGATGTTGACAGTGTTGCCAAAGAGGCAGTAGCGAGGCATCCTCTGCCCGATCACGCCCGTCACCGCCTCGCCGGAGTGGATGCCGATCGTGATGCGCTGTCGAGGGGGTGGGTGGTGGGGGCGAAGGGCGGGGGCGGGGCGAAGGGGGGCGGAGCGAAGGGCGAAGGGCGAAGGG
>NC_091573.1:10443231-10450731 GCF_042767895.1 Penaeus vannamei | reverse complement strand
AGGAAGAGGAGGAGGAAAAAAACTGTGAGGCAGGTGATTGGAAAAGGATTGGGAACTTGATAAGAAAGAGAGGAAGAGGAGGAGGAGGCATAAATCTGTGAGGTTGGTGATTGGAAAAAGGATTGGGAACTTGATAAAAAAGAGAGGAAGAGGAGGAGGAGGAATAAATCTGTGAGGTTGGTGATTGAAAAGGATTGGGAACTTGATAAAAAAGAGAGGAAGAGGAGGAGGAGGAATAAATCTGTGAGGTTGGTGATTGGAAAAGGATTGGGAACTTGATAAAAGAGAGGAAGAGGAGGAGGAGGAATAAATCTGTGAGGTTGGTGATTGGAAAAAGGATTGGGAACTTGATAAAAAAGAGAGGAAGAGGAGGAGGAATAAATCTGTGAGGTTGGTGATTGGAAAAGGATTGGGAACTTGATAAAAAAGAGAGGAAGAGGAGGAGGAGGCATAAATCTGTGAGGTTGGTGATTGGAAAAGGATTGGGAACTTGATAAAAAAGAGAGGAAGAGGAGGAGGAGGAATAAATCTGTGAGGTTGGTGATTGGAAAAGGATTGGGAACTTGATAAAAAAGAGAGGAAGAGGAGGAGGAGGAATAAATCTGTGAGGTTGGTGATTGGAAAAGGATTGGGAACTTGATAAAAAGAGAGGAAGAGGAGGAGGAGGAATAAATCTGTGAGGTTGGTGATTGGAAAAGGATTGGGAACTTGATAAAAAAGAGAGGAAGAGGAGGAGGAGGAATAAATCTGTGAGGTTGGTGATTGGAAAGGATTGGGAACTTGATAAAAAAGAGAGGAAGAGGAGGAGGAGGAATAAATCTGTGAGGTTGGTGATTGGAAAAGGATTGGGAACTTGATAAAAAAGAGAGGAAGAGGAGGAGGAGGCATAAATCTGTGAGGTTGGTGATTGGAAAAGGATTGGGAACTTGATAAAAAAGAGAGGAAGAGGAGGAGGAGGCATAAATCTGTGAGGGTGGTGATTGGAAAAGGATTGGGAACTTGATAAAAAAGAGAGGAAGAGGAGGAGGAGGAATAAATCTGTGAGCTTGGTGATTGGAAAAGGATTGGGGAACTTGATAAAAAAGAGAGGAAGAGGAGGAGGAGGAATAAATCTGTGAGGTTGGTGATTGGAAAAGGATTGGGAACTTGATAAAAAAGAGAGGAAGAGGAGGAGGAGGAATAAATCTGTGAGGTTGGTGATTGGAAAAGGATTGGGAACTTGATAAAAAAGAGAGGAAGAGGAGGAGGAGGAATAAATCTGTGAGGTTGGTGATTGGAAAAGGATTGGGAACTTGATAAAAAAGAGAGGAAGAGGAGGAGGAATAAATCTGTGAGGTTGGTGATTGGAAAAGGATTGGGAACTTGATAAAAAAGAGAGGAAGAGGAGGAGGAGGAATAAATCTGTGAGGTTGGTGATTGGAAAAGGATTGGGAACTTGATAAAAAAGAGAGGAAGAGGAGGAGGAGGAATAAACTTGTGAGGTTGGTGATTGGAAAAGGATTGGGAACTTGATAAAAAAGAGAGGAAGAGGAGGAGGAATAAATCTGTGAGGTTGGTGATTGGAAAAGGATTGGGAACTTGATAAAAAAGAGAGGAAGAGGAGGAGGAATAAATCTGTGAGGTTGGTGATTGGAAAAGGATTGGGAACTTGATAAAAAAGAGAGGAAGAGGAGGAGGAGGAATAAACATGAGGCTAAAAGAGAGCGATTGGTTATTAGAATAGGATTGGGGACTTGAGGAGGAAGAGAGGAAGAGGAGGAGGAATGAAACCTAAGATGAAAAGAGAGCGATTGGTGACTGGAAAAGGATGGGTAATTGATAAGGAAGAGAGGAAGTGAAGGAAGAATAAACCTAAGATGAAACGAGAGCGATTGGTGACTGGAAAAGGATTAGGAACATGTGGGAAGGAGGAGAAGAATGTGGGAGCAAGAGAAAGAAAAATAAACCTGAGACCAAGGGAGAGTGAGAGAGAGAGAGAGAGAGAGAGAGAGAGAGAGAGAGAGAGAGAGAGAGAGAGAGAGAGAGAGAGAGAGAGGGAGGAGGGAGGGAGAGAGAGAGAGAGAGAGAGAGAGAGAGAGAGAGAGAGAGAGAGAGAGAGAGAGAGAGAGAGAGAGAGAGAGAGAGAGAGAGAGAAAGATAGATAAAAAGATAGATAGATAGAGAAAGATAGATAAAAAGATAGATAGATAGAGAAAGAGAGCTGAGTATAGAACTTTCCAGCCGGAGAGAAAGAAAAAAAAAAGAAAAAAAAGATACTCATGTCTACTACTGAGAAGAAAGTAAACAAACACAGCAACAAACAAGAGCGCGCCTAAACAAGCCAATCAGCAATTAGGAACAAGAGCAAGAAAGAAGAAGGCAAACAACGCCCAAAGTAAACAAACACACGAACAAAGAGCATCTTTAAAAGTCTCAATTAAAACTGCTGATCTAATCAAGTACGTTTATATTAGCACTATGAAAAAAACTTGTTGAGAAAAGACCAGATTTCGAAAGAGAAATTAAAAGTGTGAATGAATGCATTTTCGTTTTACAATCATCATCTAATGAAAGGAATTGCCATTAGATCATATTCTCTGAATATCATTAACTGTAACTGAATTGAGACACAAATAAGGTCGATTTTCGTGAATCTTCTTTCTAGACCCAAAAACAGGTGGGAAGATGATATCAAAATCACTACTTTTCATTAAACCATCTAACTTGATATTCATATATTCACACAGGCTACATATTCAAAAAGGGAAAAAAACAGAGAGAGAGAGAGAGAGAGAGAGAGAGAGAGAGAGAGAGTGAGAGAGAGAGAGAGAGAGAGAGAGAGAGAGAGAGAGAGAGAGAGAGAGAGAGAGAGAGAGTGAGTGAGAGAGAGAGAAAAGAGTGAGAGAGAGAGAGAGAGAGAGAGAAAGAAAGAAAGAAAGAAAGAAAGAAAGAAAGAAAGAAAGAGAGAGACAGAGAGACAGAGAGACAGAGAGAGAGAGAGAGAGAGAGAGAGAGAGAGAGAGAGAGAGAGAGAGAGAGAGAGAGAGATTCTATGCCATGCTCCTGATCTATGTCTATTCATCTGTAATCCTCAGATGATTTTAATTCCACCAATTACAGTTTGCAAAGAAATATTCTCACCTGAAAAGAGCAGTGTTACCACCTCATATCTGCGAGGGAGAACGGGGCGCTTGTGTCGGAGCTCGTTGGCAATACTGATGGGCAGGACTGAGTACAAGAGCCTTTAGATTTGGAAGAAAGAAAAGCAGTTTTTTATAAATTGAATTAGTATTTACTTTCTTTTTACATTATCCTGTAAACGATTCCTTCATGGAAATTATATGAAAAAAATCAAAGTACTAATTTTTTTACTTGCTTATTACCTTTACGATTTAAACCCTGTTACTATTCATTTGATATAAAACCCAGAAATAAGGTCCCACGTGACAAAAAAGAAAAAGAAAAAAAAGGCTTCATATATCTAAGTCACCCCGACATACTTATCCGTTTTCTGTCGTTCTGTTAATACCATTACAATTTAAAACTCTCTTACTATTCATTTAATATAAAACAAGAAATGATATCCCACGTGACAAAAGAGAAAAAGAAAAAAAAATGCTTCTTACATCTAAGTCACCCCGACATACTTATCCGTTTTCTGTCGTTCTGTTAATACCATTACAATTTAAAACTTTCTTACTATTTATCTAATATAAAACGAGAAATAATATCCCACATGACAAAAAAGAAAAGAAAAAAAAAAGAAAAGAAAAGAAATTGCTTCATATATCTAAGTCACCCCGACATACTTATCCGTTTTCTGTCGTTCGCTCTCCAGCTCGCGGTAAGTGTGTTGAAGCTTATCGGTCAAAATCTCCAAATTCGTCGTGAGGTTGTACTCGGCCTCGAACTTCTCGCTGAGGAGGACGAGGTCTCGAGTGGCGTCGTGGAGAGGGATGTCCGAGAGATAGAGGCCCTTGCGGTAGAGGTCGTCGAGGTTGAGAACAGAGGGCGAGCACACGTACAGCATCAGCTCTGTCTCCGGAAGGTAGATCATCTGGCCCTGAGGAGGCGGAGGCGGGGGTCAGGGGAGGGGAGGGGGTACGGTGTGTGTGTGTGTGTGTATGTGTGTGTGTGTGTGTGTGTGTGTGTGTGTGTGTGTGTGTGTGTGTGTGTGTGTGTGTGTGTGTGTGTGTGTGTGTGTGTGTGTGTGTGTGTGTGTGTGTGTGAGTGTGTGTGTGTGTGTACATTTACATGCACCAAGTGAAGAGGACCGCTTCAGCTCTTCCCTTAATTTAAATCCATTCTTCCGTCCCGGATTCCAAAATGGCGGGAAGTTCTCGAATTCCCCGCTATCACTCTAAAAGCCCAGACGTTCCCCCTCGAGACTCCATTAAACATATACTTTAAACCCTCTAAAAAAAAAAAAGTCAAAATCTAGTCGGACGAAAGAAGACCCCCCTCCCTTCCCCATCCCCCTCTCCCCCTTCTTTCCCCGCCCAGTCGTCCGAATGCGTACGTACCTTGAGTCTGAGGCAGCCCTGGTCGGAGCCTAAGTCGCGGTTGTCGCCACGGGTTGTGATGAGTGCCTCCCTGGTTCTCAAGACGTAGATGGTGTTGATGTGAGACAAGATGTTGTCGAAGGTCAGTCCCATGTGAGGCCGGACCTGCAATCGACCGGATTAGTTGAGATTGATTGGTTTATGCAACTTAGCTGGGAAGGTAAATGACATAATTATTATTAGTAGTAATAAGAAGGTAAAGGTAAACTGGAGAAGGTAGTTTACATTATAATCATTAGCAGTGGTAGCTGACCTGTTATTATCATCATTATGATTATTATGATTGTTTTAAGTATTATCATTATTGTTATCATTATTATCATTACCATTCATACTTATACTTATCATTATTATTAATTTCTTCAACCTTTGTTATCCCTCTCCACCCTCTTTCACTTCCTCTTCTCCCCCACACTTTTCTTATTATTGTTCTTATCACTGTCATTATTATTCAGTGTCCTTCTCTTTTAATCTCTCCCTACTCCTAACTTACTCCTTCTTCTGCTCCTCCTCATCTTCCTCCTTCCCTTCACTCCTCCTACTCGTCCTCCACTTCCACTTCCACTTTCCTCCTTCTCCTCCTGTTTCTCTTCCTCCTCCTCCATCTTTTTTCCTCCTTGCTTACTTTCTCTTCCTCGCTTAAACAGCCTGTTTCCTTTCATCCTAAATGAAGACTTTTTTCAAGAAGGAGACAGGACAATAATAATAATCTTGACGGAGATTCACCAAGCAAGCAAGCAAGCAAGCAAAAAAAAAAAAGACCTTTGAACTTAATGTTTACTGAAGAACAGTATCATGCAAAAAGTTTTTTTTCTTATTATTTTCCGTTTCTTCCTCTTTCTCCCTCCCTCCCTCTCTCTCTCTTTCTGCCTCCCTCCCTCCCTCTCTCTCTTTCTCCCTCCCTCCCTCCCTCTCTCTCTCTTTCTCTTTCTCCCTCCCTCCCTCTCTCTCTCTCTTTCTCCCTCCCTCCCTCTCTTTCTCTCTTTCTCCCTCCCTCCCTCCCTCTTTCTTTCTCCATCCCTCCCTCCCTCTCTATCTCCCCCCCCCCCTTCACCTCGGCATGACCTGAAGGCTTCGTATAATCGACCTAAAGTTTAATGAGTTTGCGAAAGTGCTTGGAGCTTGTGTGCGTGAGGAATACATGCATTTTGACAAGTGTTTGTGTATTGTGTTTGCGCCGGCGGGTGTGCTTCCTTGACAGGGCAGTCGCGTGTGTTTTCCGCGTGCTTGCGTTCCAGATTTTTTTCGTTCAAAGTGTAGATTTTCGATTATTTTTCGCTATTAAAGAGATGAGAATAGAGTTCTTTATTCATTCGTTCGAAGGATTAATATCGCCCGGGTGAATATAATTACAGAGTTTCCTTGTTGGAAAACTTGTTGGGGGGATTATGCATAATTACATTTCCTTGCGCGAAGTGAATATCCCTAAATTTTTTGGCTCTAATTTTCACTCTGTTTCATTATTCAAAACCGTTATTCAGAACTTTTCTCCACGATCGAATGGTATATACTATATCTAATTATATTGACAAAAAAGAAAAGAAAGAAAGAAAGAAAGAAAAAAAAATTGTTATTCACTTCACTCCACAATCGCATAATAAACACTAAATATAAATCTAAGTAATAAAAAGCAAAAAAAGAAAAAAAGGAATAAAAAATGCAAAAAGAAAGAAAAAAAAAAGAAAGGAAAAAAAATCAAATATGAAATTCCTTCAGATCGATAGACGGTCTATTTTCACGACCCACTCACTCTGAAATCCGGCTGCCCTGTTTCCAATATACATCTTCCTCGAACAAATGGGCCGGAAAATTGAACGTCTTTTTTATACCCGGTTTAGATTGATAAGTATATCATTTGAAGCGAAGTGTTCTAGAAATAAACAAATTAAAACTTAACATGTGGGTAATTGATTAAGTAAAGTACATCTACAGTCTGAACAATAAAGCACACACACACAATGAAAAGAAAAAGGAAAAAAGTACTTAAAAAAATAAAAAAAAGCTTTTACTCCTTTCCTTTCAATTTTTTTTTCATTTCTAATTCAAGAAATCAGGAGCAATTTACCCACTGAAAGGACCCATCATACAGACAAAAAAAAAAAAAAAAAAAAAAAAAGAGCGTTTTTTTTCTTCTTTAAAATTTTTATTTCGATTAGCTCAATTAATGGCTGAAGGATCTGGTTTCAGCGGAGACTTACCAACGCTGTCAATAGTTAGGGCGGGAGGGTTGGCAAAGAGAAAGGGAAGGGGGGGGGGCAAAGAGGGGAGGAGGTAAGGAGGGAGGGAGGGAGGGTAGAAAGATGGGGTGAGGGAAATAAAGAAAGAAAAAGAGCGAAGGAGGGAAGGAGGAAGTCGATGAGAGGGAGAGGGTAGATAAGGAGGGAGGGAGGGAGGGAGGGAAGGAGGGAGGGAGGGAAGGAAGGAAGGAGGGAGGGAGGGAGGGAAGGAGGGAGGGAAGGAAGGAGGGAGGGAGGGAGGGAGGGAGGGAGGGAGGGAGAGAGGGAGGGAGGGAGGGAGGGAAAGAGGGAGGGAGGGAGAGAGAGAGAGAGAGAGAGAGAGAGAGAGAGAGAGAGAGAGAGAGAGAGAGAGAGAGAGAGAGAGAGAGAGAGAGAGAGAGAGAAAGTGGGAGGCATGGAGGGAGCGAGAGAGAGAGGGGGGAGATGGGAGATGGAGAAGGAGATAGACAGATAGACAAAAAGAAAGGAAAAATAGAAATCTTGATTAATGGAAGGAAAGCCAGAGAAAGAGAAGAAGACAGAATTTGAGAATTAAAGGAAAGGGGAAAAAAGGAAATAAACAGCAAAAACAAGAGAGAGAGAGAGAGAGAGAGAGAGAGAGAGAGAGAGAGAGAGAGAGAGAGAGAGAGAGAGAGAGAGAGAGAGCGAGAGAGAGAGAGAGAGAGAAAGCGAGAGAGAGAGATAGAAAGAGAGAGAGAGAGAGAGAGAGAGAGAGAGAGAGA
>NC_091573.1:10415731-10425731 GCF_042767895.1 Penaeus vannamei | reverse complement strand
ATGACAATAATAACAATAACAACAACAATAACAATAATAATAATAATAATAGCAATAATAGAAATGATAATGATAATAACTATAATTATTATCATTATCATAACAACACCAAAAATAACAATGATAATAGTAATAATAATAATTATGTTGATAACAACAATGGTGATAATAATAATAATAATAATAATAATAATAATAACGATAAAAATAATGTTTATTATAATAAAACCGGCAATAAAACTAATAATAGCAATAATAATGATAATGCTAATAATCATTATCAATATTGATGATGATAATGCTGACGCTGGGAACGACAATAATGATAATGATGATGATAATAAAAGTACTATTATTACAATTACTTCTGTTACTACTGTCACTAGTGCTATATCCAATACTCATACTGATAATAGAAACAATAATGGTAATAGTTACGGTGATAATAAATATGATAACTAATTACTATAGTAATAACAATAATGATAAGTTACAATAATAATGAAAATAATAACGATGATAACCATAATAATAATAGCAAAACAACAATAATAAGAATCTTGAATAACAAACGAACAAAAAAACTCTTCTTTCCTCCTCCCGACAGCATCCACTTCCCCTCCAACATCCCCACCACCTCCCTCCCTCCCTCCCACAGCAATCCCATCTCCTCCAATATCTCGCTCCCTCCCTCCCTCCCCCAGCAATCTCATCTGCTCCAATATCTCCCTCTCCCCCTTCCCCCCAGCATCTCTCGCCTTCCATCGCCAGTATCTCCCTCCCCCTCCCCACGACATCCCCATCACTTCCCTTATCTCTCCCCCCCTTTCCTCCCCATTCCATTCTCGCCGTCCCTTTCTCTTCAGCATCTTACTCTTCCTCCCTCTCCTTCCCTCCATCCTCCTCCTCCTTCCCTTCCCTCCAGCATTCCCCTCCCTCCCTCCTTCCCTTCCCCCCAGCATCCCCTCTCCCTCTTCCCTCCAGCATCCCCCTTCTTTTCACTCTCCCTTCCCTCCAGCTTCTCCCTCCCCCCACCCTCCCTCTTCCCTCCATCCTCCTCCTCCTCCCCTCCCACAGCATCCCCTCTCTCCCCTTCTCTCCACCTCCCTCTTCCCCCCAGCATCCCCTTTCCCCTCTCCCCCATCCTCCCTCTTCCCTCCAGCATCCCCCCTCCCATCCTTCTCTCCCCCTCCCTCTTCCCCCCAGCATTCCCTCTCCACCTTTCTTTCCACCCTCTTTCTTCCTCCTCCTCCTCCTCCTCCTCCCTTCCCTCTCCCCCCTTCTTTCCACCCTCCTTCTTCCCCCTCCCCCACACCCCCTTTCTTTCCACCCTCCCTCTCCCCCATTCCCCCCACCCTCCCTCTCCCCCCATTCCCCCTATCCTCCCTTTCCCCCAGCGCTCCCCTCCCCATTCCCCCCCCACCCTCCCTCTCTCCCCTAGCATCCCCTCTCCACCCTTCTTTCCACCCTCCCCCTTTCCCCCACCCTCCCTCTTCCCTCCAGCGTCCCCACCTCGAGACGCGGTCCTTCCCTCCAGCATCCGCAGATGGACCGAGCGGGAGGGAGATAAAGTCTTCAAGATGTTATCTCCCGAGGAAGTCTATCCCGCAGGCACCTCCAAGACGCAAAGGAAGACGTCCCTTCATAATGGTTTGGACCCTCTTGACTCGCCTCGCTGTCTGAGATGCAATAAGGGCTTTTCCCCTACTTGAAATGGAGGGAATTTCGTTTGTGTGTGTGTGATTTTCGTTGTTGGTTTAAAAATAATATTTCTTATGGTTTGTTATTTTTATACTTCTAAAAAAATCTTGTGTTTGACTGCTTCTCAGCTTTTTTATCAATTATATCTATTCATCCTTTTTCTTAACTATCGATTAATTTACATTTATCATTTATGCTTTTCTTCTGCTTATTGGGCGTTATTCCTATTTCTAAAATATACCGTTTCTGTCATTTTCTCTGTTTATCAACTGTTTCTTTTCTTCTTCTCTCCAGGTTTTTTACTGAATCTTTAAATTTTTTATTTTCATTTGCCATTCTTATCAACTTTCAACAACTTGCTGCTATCGGTTCTTTATTCTTTGCCATGCATCTCTCCCTTCTTCTATTCCAAGTTATCTTTTTATTCCTCTTCTTTTTCATTCCCTTCCTATCCCTTCTCCTTTTTCCTTCTCTCCTCTGTGCTTTCCCCCTGTCATTTCTTTCATCCTTCTATTATGTCTTTTGTCTCTTTCGTTCCTTAATTACTTCTTTCTCCTTTCTATTTTTTCTTTCCCCGTCGTTATTCCACTGTATCACTTCTTTCGTATTCTGTCATTTAAGTCTCTTCCTTTCCTCCTCTTCCTCTCTCCTTCCTTCTAGTCTTCCTCGTTTTCCTTTCTTCCTCCTCCTCTTTTCTTCCACCTAGTCCTCGTTCTTTCCTTCCTCCTCCTTCTCTCTTCTTCCTAGTCCTCCTCCTCCTCCTTCTCTCTCCTTCCTTCTAGTCTTCCTCGTTTTCCTTTCCTCCTCCTCCTCTCTTCTTCCTCCTAGTCCTCCTCGTTCTTCCCTTCCTCAACCTTCTCTCTTTTTCCTCCTAGGTCTCCTCGTTCTCCCCTTCCTCCTAATCTCCTCTTCTTCCTCCTAGTCATCCCTCCTCTTCCCTATAATTTCCTTCACCATTCGATTATTTCCTTCCTTCTTCCATAACTACATTTAGCCATCTATCACATCTTTCCCCCATTCTCATTTCCTTTCTGTCTCCTCTTTCACTTAATTTATTATTTCGTCGTTTCCTTTTCCCATTCTCATTTCCTTCATTTCTTTACCGTGTTTTTTTTTCTCTCTCTCTCTTTCATCAGTCTTTTCACTCTTCTCTCTCGCCTTTCATCCTTCTGTGGCATCTTGCAACCTTTCTTCTCTCATTTTTTTTCAATTCTCTGCCACTTCTTTCTCCCTTTCATCCTTCCTTTAACTTATCTCTCACTCCCTTTTCCTTTTATCACACTTTTTAACCCTTCTCTCATTTCTTTCAATTCTCTGCTACTTCTTTCTCCCTTTCATACCTCATTTTACTTTTCTCTCACTCTTTTTTTTCTTTCTATCACATCATTTAACTCTCTCTTTCTTCCTTCACTCTTCCCTCATTCCCTTTTTCCTTCTATCACATTTATCAACTCTTCTCTCATTTCTTTCAATTCTCTGTCATGTCTTTCTTCCTTTCTCTTTTCTTTCATTCCCTCTTTTCTTTCTATCACAACTTTCAACCCTTTTCTCATTTCGCTCAACTCTCTGCCATTTCTTTCTTCCTTTCATACCTCCTTTTACTCTTCTCTTGCTCCTTTTTTCTTTCTATCACATACTTTAATTTTTTTTTTCGTCCTTTCACTTTTCTCTCACTCTATTTTTCCTTCTATCACATCCTTCAACTCTCTCTTTCTTCCTTTCACTCTTCCCTCACTCCCTATTTTCTTTCTATCACGCCTTTCAACCCTCTTCTCATTTCGCTCAACTCTCCGCCACTTCCTTCTCCCTTTCACCCTTCCTTTCACTCCTTTCTTATTTTCACTCTTCCCTCACTCCCTATTTTCTTTCTATCACACCTTTCAACCCTTTTCTCATTTCGCTCAACTCTCTGCCATTTCTTTCTTCCTTTCATCCTTCATTTTTACTCTTCCCTCATTCTACTCTCTCTTTCTACCTTACACCTTTCTCTCACTCCCTTTTTTTCTTTCTATCACGTCTTTCAACCCTGTTCTCCTTTCGTTCAACTCTCTGCCATTTCTTTCTCCCTTCTTTCACTCCTTCTCTCTTTCTTTCGCTCTTCCTTCACTCCCCTTTTTGTTTCTATCACGCCTTTCAACCCTTTTCTCCTTTCGCCCAACTCTGTCATTTCTTTCTTCCTTTCATACCTCCTTTTACTTTTTTTACTCCTTTTTTCTTTCTATTACATCCTTTAACATTATTTTTTTTCCTTTCACTTTTCTCTCATTCTATTTTATCTTCTATCACATCCTTCAACTTTCTCTTTCTTCCTTTCACTCTTCCCTCATTCCCTTTCTTCTTTCTATCACGCTTTTCAACCCTTTTCTCATTTCTCTCAACTCTCTGCCACTTCCTTCTCCCTTTCACCCCTCCTTTCACTCTTCCTTTACTCCCTTTATTTTTTCTATCACACCTTTCAACCCTTTTCTCATCTCTCTCAACCCTCCGCCACTTCGTTCTCCCTTTCTATCCCACCTTTCAACCCTTTTCTCATTTCCCTCAACTCTCCGCCACTTCCTTCTCCCTTTCTATCACACCTTTCAACCCTTCTTTCCTTTCGCTCAACTCTTCCGCCACTTCCTTCTCCCTTTCTATCACACCTTTCAACCCTTTTCTCATTTTGCTCAACTCTCCGCCATTTCCTTCTTCCTTTCTATCACACCTTTCAACCCTTTACTCATTTCTCTCAACTCTCCGCCACTTCCTTCTCCTTTCTATCACACCTTTCAACCCTTTCTCTCAACTCTCCACCACTTCCTTTTTCCCTTTCTATCACACCTTTCAACCCTGTTCTCCTTTCGCTCAACTCTCCGCCACTTTCCTTCTCCCTTTCTTTCACTCCTTCTCTCTTCTCCTTTCGCTCAACTCTCCGCCACTTCCTTCTCCCCTTTTTGTTTCTATCACACCTTTCAACCCTTTTCTCCATTTCTCTTAACTCTCCGCCACTTCCTTCTTCCTTTCCATCACACCTTTTAACCCTCTTCTCCTTTCTCTTAACTCTCCGCCACTTTTTCTTTACTATCACATCCTTTCAACCCTTCTTTTTCTCTCAGCTCTCCGCCACTTCCGCCACTTCCTTCTCCCCTTCTATCACACCCTTCAACCCTCTTCTCATTTCTCTCAACTCTCCGCCACTTCCTTCTCCCTTTCACCCCTCCTTTCACTCTTCTTCCACTCCCTTTATTTTTTCTATCACACCTTTCAACCCTCTTCTCCTTTCTCTCAGCTCTCCGCCACTTCCTTCTCCCTTTCTATCACGCCTTTCAACCCTCTTCTCCTTTCGCTCAACTCTCCGCCACTTCCTTCTCCCTTTCTATCACACCTTTCAACCCTTTTCTCATTTCTCTTAACTCTCCGCTACTTCCTTCTCCCTTTCCATCACACCTTTCAACCCTCTTCTCCTTTCTCTTATCTCTCCGCCACTTCCTTCTCCCTTACTATCACACCTTTCAACCCTCTTCTCCTTTCTCTCAGCTCTCCGCCACTTCCTTCTCCCTTTCTATCACGCCTCTCAACCCTCTTCTCATTTCGCTCAACTCTCCGCCACTTCCTTCTCCCTTTCACCCCTCCTTACACTCTTCTTCCACTCCCTTTATTCTTTCTATCACACCTTTCAACCCTCTTCTCATTTCGCTCAACTCTCCGCCACTTCCTTCTCCCTTTCTATCACACCTTTCAACCCTCTTCTCCTTTCTCTCAACTCTCCGCCACTTCCTTCTCCCTTTCATCACACCTTTCAACCCTCTTCTCCTTTCTCTTAACTCTCCGCCACTTCCTTCTCCCTTTCTATCACACCTTTCAACCCTCTTCTCCTTTCGCTCAACTCTCCGCCACTTCCTTCTCCCTTTCATCACCTCCGCTGTCATGCAACCCAGCTCCTGTTTCTCCCTTGGCTGCACTTACACGCCCTCCATCTCTCGCTCAATTAAAATAATGGTTGGCCACTCACGGTTGCATTGTGTGGGTGAGAATAAAGTATTTTTGTATTCGTCTTATTTTGGAAATTCTTTATTCTTGCCTTTTTCTTTTTAGTCTTTTGATTTTTGGGGGGTTTTGTATGTGTTTTTTTTTTAGGTCTGTTTTTTATTATGATTTTTTAATTTGTTTTTCGGTATGTTTTGTCTGTCTCTGTTTATTTGCCTCTCTTTTCTGCCTGTCTGTGTCCGCGTCTGTCTCTCTTGCTGAGTTTGTCTGTCAGTTTCTTTCCTTCCTCCTCTTCCCCCTCCTCTCTCTCTCTTCCCCCTCCCTTGCCCTCCTCCTCCTCTCTCTATCTCTTCCCCCTCTCTCTCTCTTCTCCCCCTTCTCTCTCCTTCACTCACTCTCTGCCTCTTTTATCCGCCATTCCCTCTCTCTCTTTCCCTCTTTGCCCCAACTTTTCAAACTGTTCCTCCCGCTCGCAGGTGACCCATCAAGATTATCCCTGTCATTAGGGTCTTTGACTAATCCCCTGAATATGTCACCATTTGCACTCATTTTCGCTCGTATATTTCTTGCTGTTTCTGTCTCTGTCTGTCTGTCGCTTGGTCGGTCTCTCTCCCTCTCATCTTTCTTTTTTTTCTTTCACTCTCTTGTTCTCTTTTTCTTTTTCTTCTTCTATCTCTTTTTCCTTCTCTCTCTCTCTCCTATTCCTCTTTTCCTTTCTTATTTTGTTCTAGTTCTTCGTCCTTCTCCTTCTCTTCCTTTTCCCTATCTTTTTACTTCTCCTTCTCTTTCCATTCCTCCTCCTCTCCTCTTATTCCTCCTCGTTCTTCCTTTTCCTCCTTTCTTCTCTTCTTCCTCCCAGTCCTCCTCCTCTCCTCGTCTTCCCTTCCTCCTCCTCCTACTTTCTTCCTCTTCCTCCTTCTCTTTCCATTCCCCCTCCTCTTCCCTTCTTCCTCCTAGTCCTCCTCGTCTTTCCTTTCCTCCTCCCCATTTTCCCTCCCCTTCCTAGTCTTCCTTTCTTCTTCATCCTCCTAGTCTTCCTACTTTCTTCCTCTTCATCCTCCTCCTCCTCCTCTCCTCTTCTTCCTATTTTCTTCCTCTTCCTTCATCTCCTTCTCTGTCCATTCCTCCTCCTCTCCTCTTCCTCCTCCTGTTCCCTCTTCCTCATCCATCTATCACCCTTTTTTATATCAGATTCCCCCTTCATACATCTTCCTCTCCACGTCACTTCAATTCTTGATATGTTATTACGCCATTTCTCTCTCCTCTCTCTCTCTCTCCCCTCCCTCTTTCTCTCTATCTATCCATCTGTCTACCTCTCTCTCTCTCTGCCCCCTCTCTTTCTATCTATCCATCTATCTACCTCTCTCTCTCTATCTATCTATCTATCTACCTCTCTCTCTCTCTCTCTATCTATCCATCTATCTACCTCTCTCTCTCTCTCTCTCTCTCCCCTCTATCTATTCATCTATCTACCTCTCTATCTATCCATCTATCTCTCTCTCTCTCTCCCCTCCCTCTCTCTCTCTTTCCCCTCTCTCTCTATCTATCCATCTATCTACCTCTCTCTCTCTCTTTCTGTCTCTCGCAAATTCCCTGCCAATGTGACCCTTACGTCCCTCTCGAGCGCTGATTGGTCGCTGTCTGCTGAGCATTTTGCTTTCCACGCCCCTCGAGTCTCTTAATCATCTTGTTATTGTAATCTCTTATTCTCTCTCCTCCTGTTATCTTTGTTTGTCATTTCCTGTTTTATTATTATTTTTTAAAAATCATTTATTTATTTTTTTCTGGATATTTTTTTGTCTGTCTTTGTATTTCATTTTCTTCTTTTTTCTTTTTCTCTTCAATCTTTGTCTGTTTATCTGTCTGTATGTCTGTCTGCTTGTCTGTCTGTGTCTGCCCATTAGCTTGTTTGTCTATCTGTCTGCTTGTATGCCTGTGTCTTTGTCTGACTGCTTGTCCGTCTGTCTCTTTGTATGTCTATCTGTCTGACTGCTTGTCTGTCTGAGTGCCTGTCAGTCTGTCCGTGTGTTTATAAGTCTGCCTGTCTGTTTGTCACTTTGTCTATTTGTTGTTCTGTCCGTTTGTCTGTCTGTCTGTCTGTATGACTGTTTATCTGTCTGCCTCTCTCTCTCTCTCTCTCTCTCTCTCTCTCTGTCTAAGCTATGTATATTCCTATAATTAACTTATTTCTGTTGTTTTCTTTTTTATTCTCACTCTCTCTCTCTTTCTCTCTCATTCTCTCTCTCTCTCTCTCACTCTCTCATTATCTCTCTCTCTCTCTTACTCTCTTTCTCTCTTTCTCATTTTTTTCTCTCATTAACGTTCCTAATATACATCGCACATCCCATCCTCTGCAAACACAAAACATTGACATCATTCGCAGATAACACGAAATACAAGGAGACAATAAGGAACTTTGTCATGTTTCCAGATGAGTCAAGAATGAAACCTAGTGATCAATAATTTTCAAGTATATTTTGTTCTTATTTCTTATTAAGAAAAATTAGAAGAAAGAAGTTTGATGGTATTAAATTTTTCTCCCACTCTCTCCTCCATCTCTTCGTCATTTCTTCCTCTCCTCCTCTTCCTCCATTCCTCCCTCACTCCTCTTCCTCAGTCTCTTCTCCATTCATTCCCAGTTTTCTTCCCTTCCCTCCCTCTCATCCTCCCTCCTTCCCTCCCCATTTCCTCCCCCCTCCCTCCTATTCTCCCCTCCCCCATCCTCCTACCTCCTACCCTTCCCTCCTCTTTCTTTTCCATTATTCTCTTTTTCTTCTCCCTACCCTATTCTCTCTTTCCCATCTATTCCTTCCCTTCCCTCTCTCTTTCCCCTGTTCCTACCTCCTTCCATATCACTCCCTCCGTCCCGTCCCTTCCCCCTCCATCCTCCCCCTCCCTTTCCCCTCCATTTTCCCCACTCCCCTTCCTCCCCTATTTCCTCCTCTCTTTCCCCTCCATCCTCCCCTTCCGCTATTTCCCTCCCTCTTCCCCTTCTTCTGTTTCCTCCTTCCTTACCCCACCCTATTTTCTTCCCCCTTCTTTCCCTCCCCCTCCCTCCTTCTCTACCCTTCCCCTATTTCTCTCCTACCCTTCCCCTCCCTATTTCCCTCCTTCCCTCCTCATTCTTTTCCCCTCCCTTATTTCCCCTCCCTCCTCTATCCTTCCTCCCCTATTTCCCCCACCTCCCCTCCCTTCTCCCCATCCTCCCTCCCTCCCTCCACTCTCCCTTCCCCGCCTTCCCACCCCATCCTCCCTCCCTTCTCCCCTTCCTCTTTCCCTCCCCCTTCTTCCACCCACTCGCCCCATCCTCCCCACTTCCCTCTCCCCCTCCCCCTCCCCTCATCCCCGTCCTCCTCACCTGTATCCAACTCATGGTCCTGCTTCTGGTCGGTGATGTGGACCCTGGCCTGCGTGTCCTTCTCGGTGATGAGGAACTGCACGTGGTCCTCCTCCTCGCGCCGCCGCAGGATCTCCACCTCCACCTCCGTCCCGTGCAGCTGGGACGCCACGGCCTGATGGGGGAGGGAGAGGGAGAGGGAGGGAGGAGTGGAAGGGGGGGGGTGGGATGGGAGAGAGGGGGTGGAGGTGTGGGTTGGAGAGGGGTGGGGTGGGAGAGAGGGTGGGGTGGGTTGGAGAGGGTGGGGTGGGTGGGAGTGGGAAGGTGGATGGGGTGGGTGGGAGGGTGGATGGGAGTGGGGGAGAGGGTGGATGGGGTGGGAGGGAGGGTGGAGGGGGTGGGTGGGAAGGTGGATGGGGTGGGTGGATGGGGTGGATGGGAGTGGGAGAGGGAGGAGGGAAGGAGGGAAGGATGGAGGGAGGATGAGTGGGAGGAGGAGGGAAGGAAGGAGGGTGGATGGGGCGGGTGGGAGGGTGGATGGGTGGATGGGGTGGGTGGGAAGGGTGGGAGGGAGGGAGAAAGGTTGGGGTGGGTAGGAGGGAGGTGGAGAAGGAGGGTGGATGGGAGGGTGGATGGGGTGAGTGGGAAGGTGGGGTGGGAGGAGGGAGGGAAGGAGGAAGGATGGTGTGGGTGGGGTGGGAGGGGAAGGAGGAAGGATGGAGAGAGGATGGGTGGGAGAGGAGAGGAGGGAAGGAGGGAGGGAGGATGTGGTGAGAATGGGTGGGAGAAGGGGGAGGGAGGGAGGGTGGATGAAGTGGGTGGGAGGGGAAGATGGGGAGTATGGGGTGGGTGGGAGGGTGGATGGGGTGGGTGGGAGGGAGGATGGGGTGAGTGGGAAGGGTTAGGTGGGATGCAGGAGAGGAAGGATGGGGTGGGAGGGGGAGGAAAGATGGGGTGGGAGGGGAAGGAGGAAAGATGGAGGGATGATTGGTGAGAGAG
>NC_091573.1:10398231-10403231 GCF_042767895.1 Penaeus vannamei | reverse complement strand
CAGAGATAGGCTGTTTCATACTCGTCGTAGTCCACATATCTGGAAACACAATACTCTATCTATCCATCTGTTCTTTTCCTCTATCCCTCTACTGTGGATGCATACTGTAGTGTGTTTATCAGACGTGGACAGGTAAACACGTAAATCCTTAGGTGAGATAATAACAGAAGAGATTGCAATAGACTGAACTAACACCGGCGCAGAACCGTAGCGACAATGTTACTTATTCGCCGGCAGTGTTGTTCGCTAGTTTACGGGCAGTCACACCAGTTACGTGTTTTTTACATTGATATCGATCTATCTATGTGTGTGTGTGTGTGTGTGTGTGTGTGTGTGTGTGTGTGTGTGTGTGTGTGTGTGTGTGTGTGTGTTAGTGTGTTAGTGTGTTAGTGTGTTAGTGTGTTAGTGTGTGTGTGTGTGTGTGTGTGTGTGTGTGTGTGTGTGTGTGTGTGTGTGTGTGTGTGTGTGTGTGTGTGTTAGTGTGTTAGTGTGTGTGTGTGTGTGTGTGTGTGTGTGTGTGTGTGTGTGTGTGTGTGTGTGTGTGTGTGTGTGTGTGTGTGTGTGTGTGTATCTGCATACATACATATATTTATGCACGCACAAACACACAAACACACACACACACCGCAAAACAGTCTCTCACCTTTAAATCCCCTTCTCCACAAAAAGATTGTTTTGTAAAGGTAAATTCCCATCTGCATATATTTATTTCTCCCATCCGAATCTAATAAGGTAAAACTCTATCTTGTAAACAACTGGAGTCATGGTTAGTTGAGCCTAGAACTTCGTTTTTTGTTGTTGTTTTTCGTGTTTTTTTTCTGCAGCATTATTGGCAGTTCTGCATCTGAATGTGATTTTTTCCCAAGCGTAATGAATTTCTAAAATTAAAGTTCTTTTTTTTCGTATTCGTCTCCATCCTGTCATACTATCTCTCTCTCTCTCCTTTTACTCTCCCCATTCTTTACCTCTCCCTCTCTCCCCTCCGTTCTCTCATTCTTCCTCCCTCCCTCTTTCCCTCACTCCCTCTCCCTCTCCCCCTTTTCCTCACTCCCTCTCCCTTTTTCCCTCACTCCCTCTCCCTCTTTCCCTCACTCCCTCCCTCCCCTCTGCTCTCTCACTCTACTTCCCTCCCTCTTTCCCACAATCCCTCTCTGCCACTCCCTCTCCTTCTACTCTTTCCCTCTTTCGGTCTCCCTCTTCCTCATTTCCTCCCTCCGCCTCCTTCCTTCAGCTTCTAAATAACAAGAGCTGGGTTTAGCATGAAATTACCTTCCTTTTAAACAGCTAAAGGTGTTTGCTGGAAAGAACTAGAAAGCTTCGTAGATAACACGTATGGGTAGTTTTATATCTATTTATTTAATTTATCAAAAATTTATGATTATCTTGGTTTATTTGTTCCTTTCTCTGTTGGGTTGTTACTCTATTTTTCTGTCTTTTTCGTTTTTTTGTGTGTGTCTCTCTCTCCCTCTTCTTTTTTCACTCGTTTCATCTCGTTTCATCTCGTTTCATCTCGTCTCTCTCTCTCTCTCTCTCTCCCTCTCTCTCTCCCTCTCTCTCTCTCTCTCTCTCTCTCTCTCTCTCTCTCTCTCTCTCTCTCTCTCTCTCTCCTCTCCCTCCCTCTCCTCCCCCTCTCTCTGTCTCTCTCACCCGCCCTTTTCTCTCTCTCTCTCTCTCTCTCTCTCTCTCTCTCTCTCTCTCTCTCCCTCCCTCCCTCCCTCCCCCTCTCTCTCACCGCCCCCTTCTTTCTCTCTCTCTCTTTCTCTCCCTCTCCTTCCTCCCTATCTCTCCCTCTCCCTCCCCCTCACCCTCTCTCTCCTTCTCTCTCCTTCTCCCTCCCTCTCTCCCTCTCTCTCCTTCTCCCTCCCTCCCTCCCTCCCTCCCTCCTTCCCTCTCTCTCTCTCCCTCTCTCTCTCTCTCCGCCCCCTTCCTTCTCTCTCTCTCTCTTTCTCTTTGATCCGTGGTGAAATTATCATACGACTGCTTCTCCAAGATGTTTACAACAGTATTTTGTCTTATTTTCTTCCACGTTTCCACTGAATAATAATTATGTAAATTTTGAAAGCAGAGGCAAAAACAGGGAGAATTGGGGGGGGGGTGAAGAGGAGGAGGAAGGGAAATAGGGAAAGAGGAAGGTTGGAAGAAGAAGAAGGAGGAGGGAGGAGGAGGAGGAGGAGGAGGAGGGAGGAGGAGGAGGTGGTGGTGGAGGAGGTGGAGGTGGGTGGGGGATGAGGATGAGGATGAGGATGAGGATGTGGTGAAGGAGGAGGAGGAGGAGGAGGGAGGAGGAGGAGGAGGAGGAGGAGGAGGGAGCAGGAGGAGGAGAAATAATAATAATAATAATAATAATAATAATAATAATAGTATTAATAATAATAATAATAATAATAACAATAATAATAATAGTATTAATAATAATAATGAAAATAATAATAATAATAATAATAATAATAATAATAATAATAATAGCTGTAAAAAATCCTGGATCCGTTCCAAGAACCGAACCACCACCCAAATTTAATGGCATTTAAGTTAGGCTAAGACACACCTCTAGTAAAAAAATCAAGCGAATCTTTTATAACCTCTTGACCTACCCTGCTAACCACCAACCAACCAACCAACATGCTCAATAACCAACGCGTCCAAAAACATAGCGATAAGAAAAATAACAACAATAAAGCAAATGATAATAATAATAATAATGGTAATAGTAATAATAATAATAATATGATAATAATAATGATAATAATAATGGTAATTATGATGATAATTATAACAATAATGGTGATTATAATAATAATCATAACGAATAATAATAATAAAAATTATAATGATGAAGATAATAATAATAATATTAATAATAATCATTGTTGAAAAATGAGAGTGAAACAAAACGAATAACCTATATCTATCTATATATACACATCTATATAAATCCATCTATCTATCTATATCTATACATCTATATAAACCTATCTATATATAGATACTATATCAAATAAACCGAATTATATGCTTATATTACTCTATGTATCTATTGTTAATTTCGGTAATATACTGATCTCCGTGATTTATATAATCTTTTAACCGTATTTGTTACATCCATATCTTCCCTCACGCACACATTGTATATGCATATACAAATGTTCACTACTTTCCTGTTTATAAATCTCTCTCTCTCTCTCTCTCTCTCTCTCTCTCTCTCTCTCTCTCTCTCCCTCTCTCCCTCCCCCTCCCACCTCTCTCTCTCTCTCTCTCTCTCCCTCTCTCCCTCCCCCTCCTCTCTCACTCTCTCTCTCTCTCTCCTCTCTCTCTCTCACCCTCCCCCTCCCCCTCCCCTCCCCCTCTCCCTCCCTATCCCTCTCCCTCCCTCTCCCTCTCCCTCCCTCCCTACCACAAAAGCTGTGTATTGCAGCAACACTCACTCCTTCCTCACTTGCTAAATACGTACTTCATAGCTATCCATAAACCACTCATACATTATGACAGACAGACTAAATGAGGAGAACCGAGGAGCAACACCTCGCTCACATGAGGAACAACTACAGGCCATTGTCATCATTCTTTTTTAATAAAGGAAGAATTACACACTGCTTGTCTGCCTTGTACCCTTCCCACTCCGTGTTCTTGCAGGCAATGTCTCTCAGGCTCCTATAATTTAAATAATAAATACGAAAAACAAGGAAATTAAGAATGCTGGTATGGGCATACACGAGAAGAAAGAATAGGAGGAGGTAAGAAGAAATAGAGAAAAAGAATGGCATTAATAAATATAAAAAAGAAGGAAAATAAGAATGATGGTATGGACATACAGGAGAAGAGGAGGAGGTAAGACGAAATAGAGAAAAACAAGGTAAATGGAAGAATGGCGAAAAGACATCAGGGTAAATAATGGAAATGCTAAAAAGATAATAGAAGAAATGAAGAAAAAGAGGGGTAAGGGGAAAATAGATAGACAGACAGATAGATAGATAGATAGATAGATAGATAGAGAGAGAGAGAGAGAGAGAGAGAGAGAGAGAGAGAGAGAGAGAGGGAGAGAGAGAGAGAGAGAGAGAGAGAGAGAGAGAGAGAGAGAGAGAGAGAAAGAGAGAGGCAGGCAGGCAGACAGGCAAACACACACATACATAGGCAGATAGATTGGGAGAGCGAGAGCTCAGAAGCAGAAAGGACACAGAAGGATGAAGATGAACATGAAAAGGAGGATAAGGATGAGGAGGATGAAGGATGATGAAGATAAGAAGGAGGAGAAGGAGGAGGAGGAGGAGGAGGAAGATAAAGGTGAGAAGGAGGAGGAGGAAAATGAGAAGGAGGAGACGGAAGAAGATGATGATGATGAAGATGAGAAGGATAATGATGATGAAGATGAGAAGGAGGAGGAGGAGGAGGAGGAGGAGGAGAGGAGCAAGGGAGATAAAACAACAAACGCAGCATTGTAAACACGACCGGGAGTTACGACCGACGCACGGTGAAAATATCCCTGAACGCGCGTCGTTGTTTAGCCTCACCGGTAAACACATGATACCCCCCTCCCCCCTCCTCCCCCTCCCCCTCCTCCCCCTCCTCCCCCCACCCCACCCGGAGACGTAGTTTCTGCAGGTGCCACCAGGGGTTGGGACGAGGGACGGGGTGATGAAAGAGAAGGAAGAGGAGGAAGGAGAGGATGAGGAGGGGGAGGAAGAGGAAGAAGAAGAAGCGGAGGAGAAAGAGGAGAAGAAGGGGAAGGAAGAGGATGATGGTGAGACGGAAAAGGAGAAAGAGAAGCAGAAGGGGGAGAAAGAGGAATGGGCAGAAAAGAAAAGAAGAGGAGGAGGAGGAGGATGAGGAGAATAATAATAGGAAGAAAGAGAAGAAGAAGAAGAAAAAAGAACAAAGAGAAGGAGGAGGAGGAGAAAAAGAAGAAGAAGAAGAAGGAGGATGGGGGAAGGAGGAGGAGGAGGAGGAGGAGGAGGAGGAGGAGGAGGAGGAGGAGGAAGAGGAGGAAAAGGAGAAAGAGAAGAGGA
>NC_091573.1:10390731-10393231 GCF_042767895.1 Penaeus vannamei | reverse complement strand
GCAAATTAGAAAAAAAAATCAGGTTTGGTCATCTCCTTTAACCCTTCCTCCCCCGCTAACTTACTCAATTTCCCCCTCACTTCCCACTCTCTCCTGTTAACCAACTCCCCTCTTTCCCCTCTCCCCATCAGCCTTTATTCTCCCCTCAACCCCTTCCCCTCTTCCCCTTCCCCTCTCCCCTCTGCCTTTGCATCCGGTTTCCCCTTCCCCTCTCCCTCCTCTATCTCTCCTCCCCCCGTCCCCTATCCCTTCAATCTTCTCCTCTTCCATTTCCTTTTTACCTTTATTCTCTCCCCTCTATTTTCTTCCCTTCCCTATTCTCTTTCCGTTTTAGCTTCTCGCTCTCTCCCACTTTCTCTTCCACATTCCTCCTCTGTCCTCACTACCCCTCCCTCTCTCTCTTTTCCTTAACCCCCTTCCTCCTCATCTGCCTTCCTCCTTCCCCTTTCTTTTCCTCTCTCCTCCCCTCTCTCTTCCTCTCATCCTCTTTCTTTTATCCATCAGTGGCTTGTCACCTGTGTGTGTGTATGTGTATTAAACTTCATTCATCTATTGGCATGGTATCTATTGTGTGTGTGTGTGTGTGGATTTAACTTCATACATCTATTGGTATGGTACCTATTGTGTGTGTGTGTGTGTGTATTTTTCATTTACCTATTGGTATGGTATCTACTGTGTGTATGTGTATTTAACTTCATTTATCTATTGGTATGGTACCTATTGTGTGTGTGTGTGTATGTGTGTTTAATTTCATTTATCTATTGGTATGGTATCTAATGTGTGTGTGTGTGTATTCAACTTCATTTATCTACTGGTATGGCATCTTTATTTATCTATCGGTATCTATCTATTCCTGTATTTATTAGTATGGAAATGCGTTGGATTCATGTTTATCGATGTGGATTTCGATACGTTTATCTCTGTCCGGTAGTCTATATTCATTTATTTTTTGTTACACAATCTCTTTTATAGTCTAATAAAACCTAATTTGAAGGAATCGATGAACTAATAAAAGTGAATCCATGTTTTTTAATGAAATTTGGTATCAGAGAGTACACTTTGATGAGGTTTAGAGCGATGGAGCGAAAGAGAGGGAATGAGATAGATAGGTAGATAGATAGCTTGGGAAATAAGTAGATAGATAGGTAGGTAAATATATAGTTTTAGGGATGAATAGATCGACAGGAAGGCAAATAGATAGCTTGAAAGATATAAAGGTAGGTAGGTAGGTAGATAGATAGTTTAGAGATAAATAGATAGTAGATAGGTAAATAGATAGTTCGAGAGATAAATAGATTGATAAATAGATAGAGAGGAAGAGAGGAAGTAGAATGATCAGAAAGATGGAGAGAAACTTTAATACATAGATTCCCCCTCTCACACACCCATCCCCCCTCCTCCAAAACCCTCTGCCTTTTCATTCTCTCCCCTCTCGTTTCTTCCCTCCCCTTCCCTATTCCCCTTTCCCTTTAGCTTCTCGCTCTCTCCCTCTTTCCCTTCCACCTTCCTCCTCCTTCCTCCTTCCCTCCCCCCTACACGCCCACGCAAAAAACAAACAAACAAAAAACAAAACAAAAAAACAACCACCACCAAAAACACGAAATAACAACAACAAAAGAAAAGAAGAGAAAAAAAAACTAAAAATAACTCACCCAAAACGCGTTCTGCGGCTGCCACCACGTTGTAAGTGATTTCATCGTCGTATGTCAGTCTCACGAGGAACGACCCGTCCATGTGTACCTCCGCCTCGCGCCTGGGGGAGGAGAGGGGGGGGGGTTAGGGAAGGGTTGTGGTTGTGGTGGTAGATATGGTTGTAGCTGTGGTTGTTGTGGTGGTAGTTGTGATTGTAACTGTGGTTAGGGTTGTGGTTGTTAAAGCAGTGGTTGTGGTTGAGGTTGTTATTGTATTTGCAGATGTGATGATTGTGGCTGAAACTGGTTGTAGCTGTGAAGGTAACTGTGGTGGCTGTTGTGTGTATGGTTGTTGTTGTGATAGCTGTAGTTTTGACAAGATACAATCAGTGAAGACCTTATCATTAGGCAAGAACTGTTAACACGACTAATCTACTAAAGACAAATTTAGCGAAAACCATAGGTCATTTGTAGAAATCATCAATCTAATGCAATTAAAATAATATAATACCAGTAAGAATGATGATGATATAGAAGCTTTAGTTAATATTGTGAATGGCAATATTACTATCATTATTATTACTAACATTATTATTATTATTATTATCATTATTATTATTATTATCATCATTATTATCCTAGCAACTAAAACAACAGATATCGATAGATAAAATGTTCATCACGAAAGCACTATGATAAATAGGTAATGATGAAAATGGGAAAAGGAAAAGAGAGGGAAGGAAGGAAGGAGGGAGAGAAGAAAGGGTTCAAGGAGGGAGGATGAAGGAAATGGATGAAAGAGGAAAAGAAATAAGAAAAAGGGAAGGGAGGAAAGGAAACAAAGAAGGAAAAATAGAGGGAAGAGAGGA
>NC_091573.1:10368231-10370731 GCF_042767895.1 Penaeus vannamei | reverse complement strand
TATATATATATATATATATATATATATATATATATATATATATATATATATATATATATATATATATATATCAGATTTTTTATGAAAAATTTACCAGATCCAGGATATTTTTTTAAAGGATTGCATTGCGAAATAGGGGAACACGGATGTCACCAGTATTGTTATTATCATTATTATTATCTTTATTGTAATTATTATTATTAACATTATTATTATTGTTGTTTTTATTGTTACTATTATTACCATTATCATTATCATCATCATCATCATCATCATCATTATTATTGCCATCTCATTAAATCCCCCGACTTCAATATTATAACCCTCTGGTCAATAACCCGTGAGAACAACTAACAACAAGTTAACAAAGAAGTATCGCATGTTCTTTCCTGAGTCGAAACCTTCCTCAATATTCTTGCTGTGACAAAAACAACTCTTTTCTGTAACACCCTGTAGCCTGATCTGAGCTTAATTTTTTTCAAAATGCTTTTCAAACTTATGCGAAATGGTTCACGATGCACCAATTACAATAGGGATTCGTGTTTTTTTTTCATTTCTCAAATCCTTGATGCTTCTTCCTTTAACAGTTAGTATTTTCCAATCTTCTTATTATCATTGTTACTATTATCATTATTGTTAATATTATCATTATTGTTATTTTTACAAGTGTTGATATCATTATTATTATCATTATTATAATAATAAAACTGATAATGATAACAATAATTATGATAGTGATGATAATGATAATGATGATAATGATAGTAATGATTATCATTATTGCTATTGTTATTATCATTATTGTCATTATCATCACATGATTAATGTTTTCATAATCATCATTATTATTGTTATTATTATCCTTGGTATAGTTGTTATTATTGATATTATTATTACTGTTATCATTACTGATATTACTATAATTATCATTATCATTACTAATATTAGTATAATTATCATTATCATTACTAATATTAGTATAATTATCATTATCATTATTATAATTACTATTATCATAAGCATTATCATTATCATTACTATTATAAGCATTATTACAATTGTTATCCTTGTTATTAATAATGTTATCATTATACTTATTATCATTATCATCATCACTACTGTTATTACTATTGTTGTTATTATTATCATCATTATCATTGTTATCATTCTTCTTCTTCTTCTTCTTATTATTATTATTATTATTATTGTTATTATCATTATTTTCTCTGTTACCATCATCATCTTCATTATCATTATCATTATTGTCATTATTATTATTTTTATCATTACTATTATCATCATATTCATTATCATCATTACTACTACTATTGTTATTATTATCATTATTATCACTATTATTATCATCATCTTCATCATTATTGTTATTGCTATAATCACTACCATTATCATAATTATTGATATTACTATCATGATTGTCATTATTTAATCATCAGTATCTTTAATGATAATTGTTATTATGATTACTATTCTCATTAGTGATAATCAAGATAACGATTATAACGATAAAGATAACGATAAAAATTATAATAATGATAATAATAATTACCCCTATTACAATTATCACTATTACTAGTACCATTACCATCATTATCATTGTTATTAATATCAATATCATTATCATCATCGATATTATCATTATTATTATCATCATTGTTATCATTTTTGATATTATCATTATCATCGTTATCATCATCATCATCATCATCATTTTTATAATCATTGTTATCATCATCATTATCTTTATTATCATGTTCATCATCATTATTATTGTAAACATTCTTGTTATTATGATGATCTCTATTATTACTACTTTTATATTTGTCATTACTAGTTTTGATATTGTAACTTTTATCATTATTTTCATTATTATCAATATTATTATTAGTAGTAGTACTATTATTATTTGAAACTTTGAAATAAACTACTTATAATTTCATCCTTATTCTTCATCTTACACTAAAACCGATATATATATATATAACAAAACCAATAAAATAAAACAAAGTTAAATAAAGAAAATAAAAACAGTGTTATAGACAGTAGAACACGTTATCCATTTTACACGAACAACAGAAACTGCCAATGCTCTATGGATGAAAATAACATTACTGTTGTTTTCGCTTCGGCTTCGGAATGAACACGTTCAACTGTGAACAAGGTTTATTTTCCCGTAAACCGCTTACATCAACACTTATCCGAGGGATTTTTAGAATCAGAGAGAGAGAGAGAGAGAGAGAGAGAGAGAGAGAGAGAGAGAGAGAGAGAGAGAGAGAGAGAGAGAGAGACAGAGAGAGAGAGAGAGAATGAGAGAGAGAGAATGAAAGAGGTTGAGAGAAAGAGAGAGAGAGAGAGAGAGAGAGAGAGAGAGAGAGAGAGAGAGAGTGAGTAGAGAGTGGTGAGAGAGAAAGAGAAAGAGAGAGAGAGAGAGAGAGAGAGAGAGAGAAGAGAAGAGAGAAGAGAGAGAGAGAGAGAGAGAGAG
>NC_091573.1:10343231-10345731 GCF_042767895.1 Penaeus vannamei | reverse complement strand
TCGTTATTTTCCTCGTTATACAGTCTTCATATAGATTCCTCTGCACTTCTTGCACCGTGCAGTTGCCAGTACATTCTGTAACCAAAACGTATTCTGGCAATAACCACGTCACATTACCTTGTTTTACTTCGGTGTCATCCATAGGAGAGCTTACAATCTCTATACTGATCGTAGTGCTTTATGCTACAGCTTTCAGGCCTTTTTGAGCTCGGCATTTTTATTAGTTCTTCCTTATGAAAACTTTTAGTATGTGTGCAACCCAAGCAAGAGGCATCCCAAGATCTATATTAACAGTATCTTTGCCGCAGGCTTCTTTCGCTAATTTGTCTAAGTGGTCGTGCTTGCATATACCAACGTGAGATGGTATCCATGCCAGTTGAATGTTGAAGTTTCACTCTTTCATGTTTCGTTGCACATGAAGCAGTTCATAATTTCCTCTCCGCCATCCGTTTTGAAGGAACTTTGGGAATCACAAAAAACTACTCCAGAGCCCCGAGACATCAAGTATTCTGTTGCAAGGAGTATACCTGTCAACTCCGTTTGAGCAGTGCTGGCCCAATCTTGTACTCTCATATTAACTTGATGTTGCAGTAAACCATTTTATATACAACGCAAGGACAAGCAACTTTATATCCAGACTGTACGGATCCGTCAGCGTAACACTGGTCCTTTACCGTTGCTAGAGCAATTTCTTTGAACACGCAGCTATTTTTTACGGTAGATATATAAGGGCACAATCAGTTATGAATTTTTCCATGGGGGGAATGGATCCACCTTTTGGTACTTTACTTATGGTAAGGTTAAGCTTCGTAATGTTCATGTAGTTTTGTGTATCAGAGAGCCCTGTCTGCTTGCGTGATTTTATGTTGCAGCTCTTTATGGAAATATGTGAGATGCAAGTAATCCCTCAGAGCTTTGACTTCAAATAGAGTGCAAATATGTATCATTCTATCAAAATTGGACGGTAAGTTTAGTTCTGATCTTATGTTTGCTATCCTTGCTGTTCTCGAGGATAATCCATATAGCTTCATTTTGTACAATCTCCAAGTCCTTACACTGCAATAACTACACGCAAGGCCGGAATTAGTTTATTTAGTCCTTTATTTACCACCCCGGCTAACTGCACAAGCATGGACAAGCTGTGATACATTTGATGCATGGTCAAATCATTATATAATAAAGGCCGGAATAGTTATGAAACATGGCTTAATTGGTCCGTAGATTCGTGTACATATGAAGGTCATTATCTACCCTTTGTTTTATTGATTGGTGCTATTGCTTGATGTCATATTATAAGTGGTTTATGGAAAGACAAAATAACTAAATTATTTTTAAAATTCTTTTGGTGACTTCTAAAGATCTACTTCGTTCCAACTTCATGTAACACAGGATTTGGAACACGAGACTACCCGAACTAAGAAACAAAAGTGCCCAAACGTCAACAATGATACATTTCTACTTAAATATCTATCCCTTCACCGAATCCATGGACAGTCCCAACCCATTTAAAAGACTAGGTACGCTTTCCCTTCCGTGATGAGAGCTTCAGAGAGCTTCTTTGGATGATTCGTGGTGAAATATAGAGCTTTGAGATGAACACCCTTTCGCACACAGCCTGGGGGAAGACTGAGCGTGGGAAACGGTATAGAATTCACTTTATGTTGGGTTCAGTTGCTAGCCCACAGGCAAAGCAATTTTAGATTTCATTTAACAGTTTTGTTAAAAGACCATTAAGTCCTATTATTGCACATGCCGATAATTCTTTTTTTTTGTTGGCATTAAAAGCACTCTGTTTTTATGTAGCGCACATGCAAATGAGATTTCTTTTTGAGACTGGATGTAGGCCTATATTTATTCGGCTTCATTTTCATCGTTATATTTGCTGTTGATGTCATTGCTTTTTCCGTTCTCCTTATTATTATCATTCTTATTGTTATCACTGCTATTATTATTATTATTATTATTATCATCATTATTATTGTTATCATTATTATTAGTAGTACTATCATCATTATAATTGTTATCATTATTATCATTGTTATTATCATTATCATTTTTATTATTATTATTATTATTATTATTATTATTATTATTATCATTGTTATTATTATCACTATCCTTATTACTACCATCATTGTTGTCATTATTATTCTTATCTTTATCATTATTGTTGTTGCTGTTGATGGTGTTATCATTATTATTATCACTATTGTTGTTATATCATTTTCTTACTACTGCTATTGTTATTATTATCATTATTATCAGTATCATTATTATCATTGTTAGCTACTATTATTATTGTTATTATCATTATCATTATTATTATTATTACCATTATTATTATGTTTCTCCTTCTTATTAATATTACAAAATAATGATAATGATAATAATGTTAATCATTATTATTACTATTATTGTCATCATCATCATCATCATATTAGCATTAATCTCATTATTTCTATGATTATAACTATCACTATTAGGAGTGATGCTTTTCTTA
>NC_091573.1:10338231-10340731 GCF_042767895.1 Penaeus vannamei | reverse complement strand
ATGGTGTTACTCATGATGAAGAGGAAAATGAACAATGTTGATGATGATTATGATGTTGTTTATGATGATGAATATAAAAAATATGGTGCTATTGAAGATGAAAATGAACAATGTTGATGATGATTATGATGTTACTCATGATGAAGATGAAAAAAAAAAATGCTGTTGATGATGAAAATGACAATACTACCAATGATAATGATGACGAAGATGAGAATGAAAATAATGCTGCTACTGATGATGAAAATGACAATACTACCAATGATAATGATGACGAAGATGAGAATGAAAATAATGCTGCTACTGATGATGAAAATGAGAACAATTCCGCTGATGTCTGATGACTCTTTTTATGATAGTGAGTATGAAGACAATGATGATGATAAAGAAAATCAGGACAATGCTGCTGCTGTTGCTGATGAAGAATATGCTGATGATGCTTACGATGAAGATAATGAAAATAGAAGGGTGACGAAAAGTCGATAAATATGATGAAGAATATGAGGACAATGCTGATAATAAGTCGAAGATGATGATGATGATGAATATAAGGACAATGCTGATGATGCTATGATGAAGATAATGCAAATAGAATGCAGACGAAATGTTGATAATGATGATGAAGAATATAAGGACAATGCTGATGATGGTATGATGAAGATAATGAAAATAGAATGCAGACGAAACGTTGAAAATGATGATGAAGAACATGAGAACAATGCTCATGATGCTATGATGAAGATAATGAAAACAGAACGCTAACGGCAAGTTGATAATGATGATGAAGAATATGAGGACAATGCTGATAATAAGTCGAAGATGATGATGATGATGAACATGAGAACAATGCTCATGATAGTATGATAAAGATACTGAAAACAGAATGCAGACGAAACGTTGATAATGATGATGAAGAACATGAGAACAATGCTCATGATGCTATGATGAAGATAATGAAAATAGAATGCAGACGAAACGTTAATAATGATGATGAAGAACATGAGAACAATGCTCATGATGCTATGATGAAGATAATGAAAATAGAAGGCTGACGAAAAGTCGATAAATATGATGAAGAATATGAGGACAATACTGATAATAAGTCGAAGATGATGATGATGATTATGAATATAAGGACAATGCTGATGATGCTATGATAAAGATAATGAAAACAGAACGCTAACGGCAAGTTGATAATGGTGATGAAAATGCTGATGGCCGGAGCGCAGTTGGAGAGCGCCTCGGGGACTCCTCTTCCAGCTAAATGATTGCTTTGTCCTCATGAAATATTTTGAAGCCCGCGGTCGCTTGTGGACGAGATCACACATTCCACCGACAGCTGCTCGAGGCCGGTCGCGGGAGAGGCAGGGGGAGATGGGTATTTTGCCTCGAGGGGAAAAAAGGGGGGGTTCGCCTCTTGTTTTTGGTGGTCCTCTCTCTCTCTCTCTTTTTTTTTTCTCCTTTTCTTTCTCTTTCTCTTTCTTTCTTTCTTTCTTTCTCTTTTTCTCTCTCTCTTTTTCTTTCTCTCTCTCCTTCTTCCTGCTCCTCCTCGGTCTGTCTTTCATTCTCTCTCCCTTTTTCTCTTCTTTGATTTGTCTCTTCTTCTTTCTATTCCTCTCTCTCTCTCTCTCTCTCCTCTTCACTCTGTCTCTCTCATCCTCGCTCTCTCTCTCTTTGTCTTTAAATATTTATGCACTTATGATTCTGTCTTTGTCTCTGTCTCTCTCTCGCCTCCTCTGGCTCTTTTTCTTTTTTTTCTTTGTCTCTCTCGCTCTGTCTCTCTCCTTCCTTTCCTCGCTCTGTCTGTCTGTCTATCAGTCTGTTTATCTATCAGTCTGTCTGTCTGTCTCCCGTTCTCTCTCCTTAACTTATCTTTGCATGCCTGTATCATCTCTCTCTTTGTTATCTATATCTATCTAATATTGTCTTTTATTATTTTATAATCAAAGGCAAACACACCCACACCCATACAAACCCACTCACACACAGACACATACACGCACACCCCATCCATCCCTACATAGACAACCCACCCTCCCCCCACATACACACATGAACACACATACCTCTACCACTATCCACCCCTACATAGACAACCCACATACACACACACACACACATGAACACACATACCTCCACCCCTATCCACCTTAACATAGACCCCCCCCCCTCACATACACACATGAACACACATACCTCTACCACTATCCATCCCTACATAGACAATCCACATACACACACACACACACACATGAACACACATACCTCTACCCCTATCCACCCCAACATAGACCCCTCCCCTCACATACACACATGAACACACATACCTCTACCTACTATCCACCCCTACATAGACAACCCACATACACACATGAAACACACCTCTACCACTAGCCAACCCTACATAGGCAATCCCTCCCCCCCACATACACACATGAACACACATACCTCTACCCCTATCCACCCCAACATAGACCCCTCCCTCACATACTCACATGAA
>NC_091573.1:10303231-10330731 GCF_042767895.1 Penaeus vannamei | reverse complement strand
TACCTCCGTCAGCCGTCTCTTTCAGCCACCTCCGTCAGCTGTCTGTTTTCACCTCCGTCACCCGTCTCTTTCAGCCACCTCCGTCAGCCGTCTCTTTCAGCCACCTCCGTCAGCTGTCTGTTTCAGCCACCTCCGTCAGCCGTCTCTTTCAGCCACCTCCGTCAGCCGTCTCTTTCAGCTACCTCCGTCAGCTGTCTGTTTCAGCTACCTCCGTCAGCCGTCTCTTTCAGCCACCTCCGTCAGCCGTCTCTTTCAGCCACCTCCGTCAGCTGTCTGTTTCAGCCACCTCCGTCAGCCGTCTCTTTCAGCCACCTCCGTCAGCCGTCTCTTTCAGCCACCTCCGTCAGCCGTCTCTTTCAGCCACCTCCGTCAGCCGTCTCTTTCAGCCACCTCCGTCAGCCGTCTCTTTCAGCCACCTCCGTCAGCCGTCTCTTTCAGCCACCTCCGTCAGCTGTCTGTTTCAGCCACCTTCGTCAGCCGTCTCTTTCAGCCACCTCCGTCAGCCGTCTCTTTCAGCCACCTCCGTCAGCCGTCTCTTTCAGCCACCTCCGTCAGCCGTCTCTTTCAGCCACCTCCGTCAGCCGTCTCTTTCAGCCACCTCCGTCAGCCGTCTCTTTCAACCACCTCCGTCAGCCGTCTCTTTCAGCCACCTCCGTCAGCTGTCTGTTTCAGCTACCTCCGTCAGCCGTCTCTTTCAGCCACCTCCGTCAGCTGTCTGTTTCAGCCACCTCCGTCAGCTGTCTGTTTCAGCCACCTCCGTCAGCCGTCTCTTTTAGCCACCTCCGTCAGCTGTCTGTTTCAGCCACCTTCGTCAGCCGTCTCTTTCAGCCACCTCCGTCAGCCGTCTCTTTCAGCCACCTCCGTCAGCCGTCTCTTTCAGCTACCTCCGTCAGCCGTCTCTTTCAGCCACCTCCGTCAGCTGTCTGTTTCAGCCAACTCCGTCAGCCGTCTCTTTCAGCCACCTCCGTCAGCCGTCTCTTTCAGCCACCTCCGTCAGCTGTCTGTTTCAGCCACCTCCGTCAGCCGTCTGTTTCAGCCACCTCCGTCAGCTGTCTGTTTCAGCCACCTCCGTCAGCCGTCTCTTTCAGCTGTCTCTTTCAGCCACCTCCGTCAGCCGTCTCTTTCAGCCACCTCCGTCAGCCGTCTCTTTCAGCCACCTCCGTCAGCCGTCTCTTTCAGCCACCTCCGTCAGCCGTCTCTTTCAGCCACCTCCGTCAGCTGTCTGTTTCAGCCACCTCCGTCAGCCGTCTCTTTCAGCCACCTCCGTCAGCTGTCTGTTTCAGCCACCTCCGTCAGCCGTCTCTTTCAGCCACCTCCGTCAGCCGTCTCTTTCAGCCACCTCCGTCAGCCGTCTCTTTCAGCCACCTCCGTCAGCCGTCTCTTTCAGCCACCTCCGTCAGCCGTCTCTTTCAGCCACCTCCGTCAGCCGTCTCTTTCAGCCAACTCCGTCAGCCGTCTCTTTCAGCCACCTCCGTCAGCCGTCTCTTTCAGCCACCTCCGTCAGCTATCTGTTTCAGCCACCTTCGTCAGCCGTCTCTTTCAGCCACCTCGGTCAGCCGTCTCTTTCAGCCACCTCCGTCAGCCGTCTCTTTCAGCCACCTCCGTCAGCCGTCTCTTTCAGCCACCTCCGTCAGCCGTCTGTTTCAGCCACCTCCGTCAGCCGTCTGTTTCAGCCACCTCCGTCAGCCGTCTCTTTCAGCCACCTCCGTCAGCTGTCTGTTTCAGCCACCTTCGTCAGCATTCTCTTTCAGCCACCTCCGTCAGCCGTCTCTTTCAGCCACCTCCGTCAGCTGTCTGTTTCAGCCACCTCCGTCAGCATTCTCTTTCAGCCACCTCCGTCAGCCGTCTCTTTCAGCCACCTCCGTCAGCTGTCTGTTTCAGCCACCTTCGTCAGCCGTCTCTTTCAGCCACCTCCGTCAGCTGTCTCTTTCAGCCACCTCCGTCAGCCGTCTCTTTTAGCCAACTCCGTCAGCTGTCTGTTTCAGCCACCTCCGTCAGCCGTCTCTTTCAGCCACCTCCGTCAGCCGTCTCTTTCAGCTGTCTCTTTCAGCCACCTCCGTCAGCCGTCTCTTTCAGCCACCTCCGTCAGCCGTCTCTTTCAGCCACCTCCGTCAGCCGTCTCTTTCAGCCACCTCCGTCAGCCGTCTCTTTCAGCTACCTCCGTCAGCCGTCTCTTTCAGCCACCTCCGTCAGCTGTCTGTTTCAGCCACCTCCGTCAGCCGTCTCTTTCAGCCACCTCCGTCAGCCGTCTGTTTCAGCCACCTCCGTCAGCCGTCTCTTTCAGCTACCTCCGTCAGCCGTCTCTTTCAGCCACCTCCGTCAGCTGTCTGTTTCAGCCACCTCCGTCAGCCGTCTCTTTCAGCTACCTCCGTCAGCCGTCTCTTTCAGCCACCTCCGTCAGCTGTCTCTTTCAGCCACCTCCGTCAGCCGTCTCTTTCAGCCACCTCCGTCAGCCGTCTCTTTCAGCCACCTCCGTCAGCTGTCTGTTTCAGCCACCTCCGTCAGCCGTCTCTTTCAGCTACCTCCGTCAGCCGTCTGTTTCAGCCACCTCCGTCAGCTGTCTGTTTCAGCCACCTCCGTCAGCCGTCTCTTTCAGCTACCTCCGTCAGCTGTCTCTTTCAGCCACCTCCGTCAGCTGTCTGTTTCAGCCACCTCCGTCAGCCGTCTCTTTCAGCCACCTCCGTCAGCCGTCTCTTTCAGCCACCTCCGTCAGCCGTCTCTTTCAGCCACCTCCGTCAGCCGTTTATTGTCAACTTTTTCCGCCAGACGTCTTTATCAGCCATCTTTGTTTCCGTTGGCAATTTCTTTCATCAGTCGTTTCTGTCAACCACTCCCTTCTTCAGCAGTCTCTGACAGTCATCCTCGTCGTCAGCCGTCTGTATCAGTTATCCTCTTCCTCAGATGTCAGCGCCTGTCATCATCTTCTTTGTATACTATCTGCGTCAGCCATCCCTGTTAACTAAATCTGTCAGCCATCCCTGTTAACTAAATCTGTCAGCCATCCCTGTTAACTAAATCTGTCAGCCATCTCTGTTAACTAAATCTGTCAGCCATCCCTGTTGACTATTTCCGTTAGCCATGCCTGGAAACTATTTCCGTCAGCCATCCCTGCTAACTATATCTGTCAGCAATCTCTGATGACTATATTCGTCAGCAATCTCTATTAACTACTTCCGTCAGCCATCCCTGTTAACTATTTCCGTCAGCCATCCCCTCCGTCAGTCGTTTCTCTCGGCAACCCCCTTATCAGCTGACATCCATCCGAGAACAGCGTTAGTCGTCTCTCACATCCCCCCCCCCTCCCTCTGTCACCCCCTATCTCCCTCCGCATCTATCTTTGTCACCCGTTATCTCTATCGAACTTTATCTCTGTCATCCTCTATCTCCGCCAGTCATCGCCTCCTTCAGTTACTTCCCAGACAAGGGAGGTGGAGCAGTTATCCTAAGGGATAGATGGCGGTAATTCCTTATCCCTTAAAAACACTATTTCCCCATAATGTGCGAGGGATATCCTGAGGTCTACATTTTTTTCTACCCTTTTCCATATATATAAAGGATTTTTTTGTGTGACCTATTTTCATATTTACACATTTTACATTTTTTTAAAAACATATTTTCGTCTCCTTTTGTTTTTCTTTCTGATGTCTTTCTCTCACTTTTTTCTTCTCTTTTCCCTTTCCTTTTTTAGTGTCTTCCTTCTTCCATTCTTTTCATCTTCTTGTCTCATATTCCCTTTCTCCCATCCCTCCTTCCTCCTCGTACTGTCTACCTTTCCTTCCCTATCGACTACCTATCCTACCATTTCCACTTTTTATTTCCTCTCTCACTTACCTTACATCCTTCCTTTCCTCCTCCTATATCTTTCTCCACTCATTCATCCACCTTTTCCTTTCCTTACTCTATTCCCCGTTTTTCCTCTCTCCCCTTCCTCCTCCACCGTCCCTTACCTATCCTTTTCTCCTATTCCTATCTTCCCTTCTTCTCCCCAATTATCTCTCACCTATCTTCCCTTCCTTCCTTCTTCTTTTCCTACCCTTCCATCCCATCCCTCCCTCCTCCACCCCCCTCCCATCCCTCCTTCCTCCAACCCCCTTCACCCTCATCCCATCCCTTCCACTCCCCCTTCCCCCCCCTCAACATTCCTCCCTACCCATCCCCCCCTCCCCCCCTCCTCCTCCTCTTCCAGTCCCACCCGTTTCAAACCTTGAGTCCAATTTTCCCTCGTGCTTCCTTTCCCTCTATTCTTGGGTTCGATGATAAGGAGAAGGAAGAAGAAGAAAGAAGGGGGAAGGAGGGAGAAGGAGAGAGGAAAAAGGAGGAAGAGAGAAAATGAGAAGAAGGGGGAAGGAGCGAGAAAGAGAGAAGAAAAAGGAGAAAGAGAGAAAAGAAGAAAAGGAAAAGGAAGAAGAAAGGAGGGGGAAAGGTGGATGGAGAAGGAGATAAGAAAAAGGAGAAAGAGAGCAAAGAAGAAAAGGGGAAAGAAGAAGAAAGAATGGAGAAGAATAGAAAAGGAGAGAAGGAAAAGGAGAAAGAGAGAAAAGGAGAAAGAACAAGAAAGGAATGGGAAGGATGAATGGAGAAGGAGAGAAAAAAAGGAGAAAGAGAGAAAAGAAGAAAAAAAGAGAAAAGGAGAAGGGGGGAGAGGGAGAAAGAGAGAAGAAAATGGAGAAAGGGAGAAAAGAAGAAAGAAAAGGAGAAGGGGAAGTATGGATAAGGAGAGAAGAAAAAGGAGAAAGAGATAAAAGAAGAAAAGGAGAAAGAAGAAGAAAGAATGGAGAAGGAGAGAAGAAAAGGGAGAAAGAGAGAAAAGAAGAAAAAGAAAAAAGGAGAAGAAGAGAAGAGGGAAGAAAAGGAAGGAGAAAATAAACAAAGAAAAAGAGAAAAGGAGAAGAAGGGAGAAGGAGAGAGAAAAAAAGGGAAGGAGGATAGAGGATAGAAGACAGAAAAGAAAAAAAGAAGAAAAATGAAAAAAGAGAAGAGGAGAGAAGAAAAGAAAAATGAAAAATTATGAAGTAGGAGAACAAAAAGGAGAAGGAAACAGGAATGAAGAAAAATGTAAGAAAAAAGAAGAAGAAAAGTAAAATTGAGAAAGAAAAAAGTAAAATGAGCAAAATCAAAAAAAGAAAAAATATTAATAAAGAAATGGAAAAAATGATAATATCATGGTAAGAAGAAGAAGAATACACAAACAAGCGAAAAAAAACTGAAAAAGCATCAGTTTTCAATTTTTTAGCCCTTTTTAAAGATTTTATATTCCATTTAATTTTGTATCTTTGTTAGATTTTTTTTTAATCTATTTCCCTTTTTCTTTCTTCTCGTCATTTTCTTTTTTTCTAAATCAATCTAGTTTGTTCCAAGTTATCCCTTAGCATTGTATTTATGTTTTGGTTCTCAATTTCAATATATTAATTTCTTTTTACTCTACTTGTGTATTTCGTTTTTTATATCTAAGGTGGAAGGAAAAACAAATAAACAAACCAAAAAAACATCAATATACACAGGTTTTAACTTAGGCCTATAAGTTATAGAGACACATCAAACTTTTTTTTTCTTTCTCAATATCTTTTCTTGCCTTCGAATCTCTCTTTCACTCTCGCCGTCGACGCCCTTCCACCTAATCCGCCTCCTCCCCCCTTCTCCCAATCCCTTAATTTCCCTCCAAAATCCACCTACTCCCCTCTCTCCCCCCCTAATCCACCTCCTCCCCCTTCTCCCCTCCTCCCAATCCCTTCATTGCCCCTCCGTAATCCACCTCCTCCCCTCTCCCCCTCCTCCTAATCCCTACATTGCCCTCCCCCCTAATCCTCCTCCTCCCCTCTCCTCCCAATCCCTTAATCCCTCCCCCCCAATCCACCTCCTCTCCCTTTCTCCCAGTCTCTTCAATTCTCTCCCTCTCCCTCCATTCCCTTCATTGCCCCCCCTAATCCACCTCCTCCTCTCCCTCCTCCACAGCCCTTCAATTCTCTCCCCCACCCCCCAATCCCTTCATTGCCCCCCTAATCCACCTCCACCCCCCTCCCCCCAATCCCTTCAATTCTCTCCCTCTAATCCACCTCCTCCCCTCTCCCCCCTCCCCCAATCCCTTCATTGCCCCCCCTAATCCACCTCCTCCCCCAATCCCTTCACCCCCCTAATCCACCTCCTCCCCTCTCTCCCTCCTCCCAATCCCTTCATTGCCCCCCCCCTAATCCACCTTCTCCCAGTCCCTTCACCCCCCCCATCCACCTCCTCCCCTCTCCCCCCTCCCCCAATCCCTTCACCCCCCTAATCCACCTCCTCCCCTCTCCCCTCCCTCCTCCAAAGCCTTCAATGCTCTCCCCCTCCCCCCAATCCCTTCATTGCACCCTAATCCACCTCCATCCCTCTCCCCCCTCCTCCCAATCCCTTCATTGCCCTCCTAATCCACTTCCTCCCCCTCCCCCTCCCAATCCCTTCATCCCCCACATAATCCGCCTCCTCCTAATCCCTTCATTGCCCCCCATAATCAACCTCCTCCCCTCTCCCCCTCCTCCCAATCCCTTCATTGCCCCCTCCCCACCCCCTAATCCACCTCCTCCCCCCTCCCGCCTCCCCCCAGTCTCTCCATCCCCCCCTAATCCACCTCCTCCCCTCTCCCCTCCCTCCTCCCTAGCCCTTCAATTCTCTCCCCCTCCCCCCAATCCCTTCATTGCCCCCTCCCCCCAACCCCTCCCCTACTGGTGATTGTCCCCTTTAAATTGCAATAACCACACACAATATTGCTAGTCTCCAATTTCCACTTTGCTCCACGGGGTTCCTCCTCTCCTCCTCTCTCCGTCTCTTCCATTCGTCTCTTCTTGCTCGCCTCTTTCCTCCTTTCTTTTCCTCTCTTGCGTTCGTCTCTTCTCCTTCTCTCTTCTCTTCTTTCTCTTCCGTTCGTCTTTTCTTGCTCGCCTCTCTCCTCCTTTCTCTTCTTTCTCTTTCGTTCGTCTCTTCTTTTCCTCCTCTCTTCTACTTTCTCTTCTTTCTCTTTCGCGCGTCTCTTCTCCTCCTCTCTTCTACTTTCTCTGTTTCTCTGTTTTCCACTCTTCTTCCTTCTTATCCGCTTATATCCGCTGTCTCTCATTTTTCTCCTCTTCACTTTCTTATTTCTCCTTTCTTCCCTTCTCTTCCTTCTCATTAATCTCTCTCAATCTCTCTCTCTCTCTCTCTCTCTCTCTCTCTCTCTCTCTCTCTCTCTCTCTCTCTCTCTCTCTCTCTCTCTCTCTCTCTCTCTCTCTCTCTCTCTCTCTCTCTCTCTCTCTCCCTCTCTCTCCACCAGCGTCATTAAGGTCTCTCTCCCTCCTATGTAAATCAGAGATCTTGGCGAGAGTTCCTCTTCTTCTCTCTCTTGCCTCTCACTCTCCTATCCTTCGCTTTTACTCTTTTCATCCTTTCTCTCTTTGCTAATTCCCTTCGTTTCTGTTTTTTCCTTTGGTTTCTTTCCTGATTTCTCTTTCGCTTATTCTCTTTTTTGGTCTTTCCCTTTTCGAATTTTCTCTTCATTGGATCTCCTTCGTTCTTTCCTTTTTGCTTTTACGCTGTTTCTTCTATTTTTCTTTTTCGGTATTTGTTTTTTCGCGTTTCTCTTTCGTTAATTCTCTCTCCCTCTTCCCATTCGTCATTCTCCTTCTGCTTCTTCCCTTTCGCTCCTTCCTCTTTCTTTTATCTCTTTCCTCCTCCCTCTCTATCTCTTCTCCCCCTCCTACTTTCCCTTTTCTTTCTTCCCCTCTTCCATTTCCTTCCTCCCCTTCGCATTTTTTTCCGTTCCTCCCCTCTCTTTATCCATCCTTAATTACTTGCTTTTCATTTTATTTTTCCCTTAACTCAGAGATTATTAATCTAGACAATCCTTGGTCCAGGATCTATCTTTCAATGCCATTTCTTCTAACTTTATTTATCTATCTATTAATTTCTTTATTTGTTTATGTGTTTATTTACATTTTCCAATTCATTTTTTTTCTCCCTTACATATCTTTTTATTTTTTTGTTATTTTGTGTGTTGTGTTGTCTGTCTGTCTGTCTGTCTCTCATTTAGCATTACATACCTCTCTTTTCCTTTCCATCCTCCCCCCTTCGCATTCAGTGATACAGTGCGTTATCTCTCTCTTTCTCTCTCGTTCGCTCTTCCCGCTCTCTCTCTATCTCTCTCTCGTTTACTCTCCCCGCTCACTCTCTCTCTCTCCCTCTCCCCCCCTCTCTCTCACCTTCTCCCCCTCCCCCTCCATATCCCCCTGTCTCTTTGTCTTCCTTTTTCCTTCTCCCTCTTTCCTCCCTGTCCCCCTCTCTCTCCGTGTCCCACGTCACAGACACTCTCAGGCAATTAAGAGACGAGGATGATGTCAACAGCATCTCGGAAATGCCCCTTCCTCTCTTTCTCTTCCTCTTTTATGTTCGTCTCTTCTTCTCCTCTCTCCTCCTTTCTCTTCTTTTCTGTTTTCCAGTCTTCTTCCTTCTTCTTGTTTTATCCGTGCTCTGGGCTCTCTTGGACGGTCTTGCAAAAAGGGCAGTGCTCTCTCTATGCCAGTTTCGAGGCTCTTTAGGCCAAATTTGATGCTTTTTATGCCAAATTTGATGCTTTTTATGCCAGTTTCGAGGCTCTTTATGCCAAATTTGATGCTTTCTAGGCCAGATTCGACGCTCTATATGCCAAATTTGATGCTCTTTATGCCAGAATCGATACTTGTTTTATAATGGATGCGATGGTCTTTCAGCAAAATCCGATGCTCTTTTAGTCAAATTCGATGCTTTTTGTGCCAGATTCGATGCTCTTTATGACAAATTCAATTAAACTTATACCAGCTTATGCTAAAAGCAATGCTGTCATTACCAGATTCAATGCTATTTATGCCAAATTTGATGCTGTTTAGGCCAAGGATTATCCTGATTGCGCCGATCGAGTGAAAAAGGATTTCGGCAGAAGGAGAGAGGGATCCGCCGAGAGAAAGTTCCGTCGGAATTGGGATAATAATTTTCACTCTCAGATGGATCGGTTCACACGCCTGGGTAAGCTCTAACTTTTTCTTTTGTTTGTTTTAGTTTTGTACTTTTTGGGATGGATATTGGGGGTTGGGTGGGGAGGGAGGGGGGAGGGTGGGGAGGGAGGGGGGAAGGGTGGGGAGGGGGGAAGGGAGGGAAGGGGGGAAGGGTGGGGAGGGGGGAAGGGTAGGGAGGGGGAAGGGTGGGGAGGGGGGAAGGGTGGGGAAGGGGGAAGGGTGGGGAGGGGGAAGGGTGGGGAGGAAGAAGGGGAAGGGTGGGGAGGGGGAAGGGTGGGGAGGGGGAAGGGTGGGGAGGGGGGAAGAGTGCGGAGGGGGAAAGGATGGGGAGGGTGGGGAGGGGAGAGATGGAGCGGGATGGAAGAATATCGGAGAGAGATAGGGAGAGAGAGAGTGAGGGACACGGAGAAGGGGACAGAGAAGAAGAAGAAGAAAGAGAGAAGGAAGGGGAAAGGGGAAGGGGATAGAGACGGAGAGGGGGAATGGGAAGAATACGGAGACAGAGAGAGGGAGAAGGAAAGAGAGAAAGAGAAGGGGAGGTGAGAAGGCAGGACAAATGGAAAGTGGGAGGACAGGGGAAAGGGGGGGAGAAGGAGAGAGTGATAAGAAAAGAGCAAGGGAGAGAGGAGGCGGAGAAGGGAGAAAGGGATGGAAAGAGAGAGAGGATGGGAGGATAGGGGAGAGAGAGAGGAGGACGGTTACTTCGCCAACTTCAATTAAGTTAACACAGAACGAGATTAATGTTATGTGCGAGTTTGGCATTTGTATAGACTCCTACAAACTTTGGTGAATTATGCTAGTGTTTTGCTCATGCTGGTCTGCGAATGGGCTTAGTCTCACTGTATACGGCAAACACGGACTATGTGCGTGCCTGCAAGCGTGTGCATGTCAGCGTACGTGCGTATATTTTCTTTCTCTATCTCAGCTTTGTTTGTGTGTTTGTCTCCCTCCCTCCCTCTCCCTATCTCTCTCTCTCTCACCCACCATCTCTCTCTCTCTCTCTCTCTCTCTCTCTCTCTCTCTCTCTCTCTCTCTCTCTCTCTCTCTCTCTCTCTCTCTCTCTCTCTCTCTCACCACTCTCTCTCTCTCCCTCCCTCCCTCCCTCTTCCCATCTTCTCTCCCTCCCTCCCTCCCTCTTCCCCTCTCTCCCTTCCTCCTTCCCTCTCCACCCCTCTCTCTCTCTCACCCCCTCCCCCTCTCTCTCCCTCTCCCTTTCTCTCTCTCTGTATGCAGGTCTATAAAGTCGTTGACAAAAGTATTGGTTAGTGTAAAAGATTACCTTTTATTATGGGATAACGGAAAAAAACCTATATACTTACACGCTTTGTTGCACTATTCAGCTATACACAATTTCTTGATCTGATAAATCTTCAATTAAGTCATCCCATGATGTCTGTGTTTTATATATCTAATCTATTCGTTAAATAAGTACATTGGGCTGTACCGTGGTTTCAAAAATCGGGAAAAAATAAAGCTAATTTCTATTCTAGGTTCGACAAAATCTATAAAATTAGATATAAGATCATTATGTAATTATCCAGGGAATCTAATTAAGTGTGGAAATGATTTTTTTGTGTGTTTGAGTATCTTTTTGTGTTTTAATCGAAACAGAATATCAATAACAAATAGCATATTTACGCCGATAACACACGTAACAAGGGAGTTCTCTGACAACATCTAGCAACGAACTTCAACTGAAACACGCGTATCAGCATATTTTCACTGACAACACACTTACCAACGAAGTTCTATTGACAACGCGTATAATGAACTTTCCACTGACAACACATAGGAACGAACTTCAATTGAAACACATGTATTAGCATATTTTCACTGAAAATACATATAACAGCGAAGTTGCACTGCCAACACACATAACAACAAATCCATTGGCAACACATGATAGCGCACTTCCTTTGACTGCAACACGCCTAGCAGCAAATTTGTCCTGACGGCAGATAAGTTAGCACCCTTCCATTGACAAAAATACTAGCGCCCTTCCTCTGACAACGCAAATACTAGAACCCTTCCTCTGACAACGCAAATACTAGAGCCCTTCCTCTGACAACACAAATACTAGCGCCCTTCCTCTGACAACACAAATACTAGCGCCCTTCCTCTGACAACACAAATACTAGCGCCCTTCCTCTGACAACACAAATACTAGCGCCCTTCCTCTGACAACGCAAATACTAGAGCCCTTCCTCTGACAACGCAAATACTAGAGCCCTTCCTCTGACAACGCAAATACTAGAACCCTTCCTCTGACAACGCAAATACTAGAGCCCTTCCTCTGACAACGCAAATACTAGAGCCCTTCCTCTGACAACGCAAATACTAGAACCCTTCCTCTGACAACGCAAATACTAGAGCCCTTCCTCTGACAACGCAAATACTAGAGCCCTTCCTCTGACAACGCAAATACTAGAGCCCTTCCTCTGACAACGCAAATACTAGAGCCCTTCCTCTGACAACGCAAATACTAGAGCCCTTCCTCTGACAACGCAAATACTAGAGCCCTTCCTCTGACAACGCAAATACTAGAACCCTTCCTCTGACAACGCAAATACTAGAGCCCTTCCTCTGACAACGCAAATACTAGAACCCTTCCTCTGACAACGCAAATACTAGAGCCCTTCCTCTGACAACGCAAATACTAGAGCCCTTCCTCTGACAACGCAAATACTAGAGCCCTTCCTCTGACAACGCAAATACTAGAGCCCTTCCTCTGACAACGCAAATACTAGAGCCCTTCCTCTGACAACGCAAATACTAGAGCCCTTCCTCTGACAACGCAAATACTAGATCCCTTCCTCTGACAACGCAAATACTAGAGCCCTTCCTCTGACAACGCAAATACTAGAGCCCTTCCTCTGACAACGCAAATACTAGAGCCCTTCCTCTGACAACGCAAATACTAGAACCCTTCCTCTGACAACGCAAATACTAGAGCCCTTCCTCTGACAACGCAAATACTAGAACCCTTCCTCTGACAACGCAAATACTAGAACCCTTCCTCTGACAACGCAAATACTAGAGCCCTTCCTCTGACAACGCAAATACTAGAGCCCTTCCTCTGACAAATCAAATACTAGAGCCCTTCCTCTGACAACGCAAATACTAGAGCCCTTCCTCTGACAACGCAAATACTAGAACCCTTCCTCTGACAAATCAAATACTAGAGCCCTTCCTCTGACAAATCAAATACTAGAGCCCTTCCTCTGACAAATCAAATACTAGAGCCCTTCCTCTGACAACGCAAATACTAGAGCCCTTCCTCTGACAAATCAAATACTAGAGCCCTTCCTCTGACAAATCAAATACTAGAGCCCTTCCTCTGACAAATCAAATACTAGAGCCCTTCCTCTGACAAATCAAATACTAGAGCCCTTCCTCTGACAACGCAAATACTAGAGCCCTTCCTCTGACAAATCAAATACTAGAGCCCTTCCTCTGACAAATCAAATACTAGAGCCCTTCCTCTGACAAATCAAATACTAGAGCCCTTCCTCTGACAACGCAAATACTAGAGCCCTTCCTCTGACAAATCAAATACTAGAGCCCTTCCTCTGACAACGCAAATACTAGAGCCCTTCCTCTGACAACGCAAATACTAGAGCCCTTCCTCTGACAAATCAAATACTAGAACCCTTCCTCTGACAAATCAAATACTAGAGCCCTTCCTCTGACAACGCAAATACTAGAGCCCTTCCTCTGACAACGCAAATACTAGAGCCCTTCCTCTGACAAATCAAATACTAGAGCCCTTCCTCTGACAACGCAAATACTAGAGCCCTTCCTCTGACAACGCAAATACTAGAGCCCTTCCTCTGACAAATCAAATACTAGAGCCCTTCCTCTGACAACGCAAATACTAGAACCCTTCCTCTGACAAATCAAATACTAGAGCCCTTCCTCTGACAACGCAAATACTAGAACCCTTCCTCTGACAAATCAAATACTAGAGCCCTTCCTCTGACAAATCAAATACTAGAGCCCTTCCTCTGACAACGCAAATACTAGAGCCCTTCCTCTGACAACGCAAATACTAGAGCCCTTCCTCTGACAACGCAAATACTAGAACCCTTCCTCTGACAACGCAAATACTAGAGCCCTTCCTCTGACAAATCAAATACTAGAGCCCTTCCTCTGACAAATCAAATACTAGAGCCCTTCCTCTGACAAATCAAATACTAGAACCCTTCCTCTGACAAATCAAATACTAGAGCCCTTCCTCTGACAAATCAAATACTAGAGCCCTTCCTCTGACAAATCAAATACTAGAACCCTTCCTCTGACAAATCAAATACTAGAGCCCTTCCTCTGACAAATCAAATACTAGAACCCTTCCTCTGACAAATCAAATACTAGAGCCCTTCCTCTGACAAATCAAATACTAGAACCCTTCCTCTGACAAATCAAATACTAGAGCCCTTCCTCTGACAACGCAAATACTAGAGCCCTTCCTCTGACAAATCAAATACTAGAGCCCTTCCTCTGACAACGCAAATACTAGAACCCTTCCTCTGACAAATCAAATACTAGAGCCCTTCCTCTGACAAATCAAATACTAGAACCCTTCCTCTGACAAATCAAATACTAGAACCCTTCCTCTGACAAATCAAATACTAGAGCCCTTCCTCTGACAACGCAAATACTAGAGCCCTTCCTCTGACAAATCAAATACTAGAGCCCTTCCTCTGACAACGCAAATACTAGAGCCCTTCCTCTGACAAATCAAATACTAGAACCCTTCCTCTGACAAATCAAATACTAGAACCCTTCCTCTGACAAATCAAATACTAGAACCCTTCCTCTGACAAATCAAATACTAGAACCCTTCCTCTGACAAATCAAATACTAGAACCCTTCCTCTGACAAATCAAATACTAGAGCCCTTCCTCTGACAACGCAAATACTAGAACCCTTCCTCTGACAAATCAAATACTAGAGCCCTTCCTCTGACAACGCAAATACTAGAGCCCTTCCTCTGACAACGCAAATACTAGAACCCTTCCTCTGACAAATCAAATACTAGAGCCCTTCCTCTGACAACGCAAATACTAGAGCCCTTCCTCTGACAACGCAAATACTAGAACCCTTCCTCTGACAAATCAAATACTAGAGCCCTTCCTCTGACAAATCAAATACTAGAACCCTTCCTCTGACAAATCAAATACTAGAACCCTTCCTCTGACAAATCAAATACTAGAACCCTTCCTCTGACAAATCAAATACTAGAACCCTTCCTCTGACAAATCAAATACTAGAGCCCTTCCTCTGACAACGCAAATACTAGAACCCTTCCTCTGACAAATCAAATACTAGAGCCCTTCCTCTGACAAATCAAATACTAGAACCCTTCCTCTGACAAATCAAATACTAGAACCCTTCCTCTGACAAATCAAATACTAGAACCCTTCCTCTGACAAATCAAATACTAGAACCCTTCCTCTGACAAATCAAATACTAGAACCCTTCCTCTGACAAATCAAATACTAGAACCCTTCCTCTGACAAATCAAATACTAGAGCCCTTCCTCTGACAAATCAAATACTAGAGCCCTTCCTCTGACAAATCAAATACTAGAACCCTTCCTCTGACAAATCAAATACTAGAGCCCTTCCTCTGACAAATCAAATACTAGAACCCTTCCTCTGACAAATCAAATACTAGAGCCCTTCCTCTGACAAATCAAATACTAGAGCCCTTCCTCTGACAAATCAAATACTAGAGCCCTTCCTCTGACAAATCAAATACTAGAGCCCTTCCTCTGACAACGCAAATACTAGAGCCCTTCCTCTGACAAATCAAATACTAGAGCCCTTCCTCTGACAAATCAAATACTAGAGCCCTTCCTCTGACAAATCAAATACTAGAGCCCTTCCTCTGACAACGCAAATACTAGCGCCCTTCCTCTGACAAATCAAATACTAGAGCCCTTCCTCTGACAACGCAAATACTAGAGCCCTTCCTCTGACAAATCAAATACTAGAGCCCTTCCTCTGACAACGCAAATACTAGAGCCCTTCCTCTGACAAATCAAATACTAGAGCCCTTCCTCTGACAAATCAAATACTAGAACCCTTCCTCTGACAAATCAAATACTAGAACCCTTCCTCTGACAACGCAAATACTAGAACCCTTCCTCTGACAAATCAAATACTAGAACCCTTCCTCTGACAAATCAAATACTAGAGCCCTTCCTCTGACAAATCAAATACTAGAGCCCTTCCTCTGACAACGCAAATACTAGAACCCTTCCTCTGACAACGCAAGTACTAGAGCCCTTCCTCTGACAACGCAAATACTAGAACCCTTCCTCTGACAAATCAAATACTAGAGCCCTTCCTCTGACAACGCAAATACTAGAACCCTTCCTCTGACAACGCAAGTACTAGAACCCTTCCTCTGACAACGCAAATACTAGAACCCTTCCTCTGACAAATCAAATACTAGAGCCCTTCCTCTGACAAATCAAATACTAGAGCCCTTCCTCTGACAAATCAAATACTAGAACCCTTCCTCTGACAAATCAAATACTAGAGCCCTTCCTCTGACAAATCAAATACTAGAGCCCTTCCTCTGACAACGCAAATACTAGAACCCTTCCTCTGACAAATCAAATACTAGAGCCCTTCCTCTGACAAATCAAATACTAGAGCCCTTCCTCTGACAAATCAAATACTAGAGCCCTTCCTCTGACAAATCAAATACTAGAGCCCTTCCTCTGACAAATCAAATACTAGAGCCCTTCCTCTGACAAATCAAATACTAGAACCCTTCCTCTGACAAATCAAATACTAGAGCCCTTCCTCTGACAAATCAAATACTAGAACCCTTCCTCTGACAAATCAAATACTAGAGCCCTTCCTCTGACAACGCAAATACTAGCGCCCTTCCTCTGACAAATCAAATACTAGAGCCCTTCCTCTGACAACGCAAATACTAGAACCCTTCCTCTGACAAATCAAATACTAGAGCCCTTCCTCTGACAACGCAAATACTAGAGCCCTTCCTCTGACAACGCAAATACTAGAGCCCTTCCTCTGACAACGCAAATACTAGAGCCCTTCCTCTGACAACGCAAATACTAGAACCCTTCCTCTGACAACGCAAATACTAGAGCCCTTCCTCTGACAAATCAAATACTAGAGCCCTTCCTCTGACAAATCAAATACTAGAACCCTTCCTCTGACAAATCAAATACTAGAGCCCTTCCTCTGACAAATCAAATACTAGAGCCCTTCCTCTGACAAATCAAATACTAGAGCCCTTCCTCTGACAAATCAAATACTAGAACCCTTCCTCTGACAAATCAAATACTAGAGCCCTTCCTCTGACAAATCAAATACTAGAGCCCTTCCTCTGACAAATCAAATACTAGAGCCCTTCCTCTGACAACGCAAATACTAGAGCCCTTCCTCTGACAACGCAAATACTAGAGCCCTTCCTCTGACAAATCAAATACTAGAACCCTTCCTCTGACAAATCAAATACTAGAGCCCTTCCTCTGACAAATCAAATACTAGAGCCCTTCCTCTGACAACGCAAATACTAGAGCCCTTCCTCTGACAACGCAAATACTAGAGCCCTTCCTCTGACAACGCAAATACTAGAGCCCTTCCTCTGACAACGCAAATACTAGAGCCCTTCCTCTGACAACGCAAATACTAGAGCCCTTCCTCTGACAAATCAAATACTAGAGCCCTTCCTCTGACAAATCAAATACTAGAGCCCTTCCTCTGACAACGCAAATACTAGAACCCTTCCTCTGACAAATCAAATACTAGAGCCCTTCCTCTGACAAATCAAATACTAGAGCCCTTCCTCTGACAAATCAAATACTAGAGCCCTTCCTCTGACAAATCAAATACTAGAGCCCTTCCTCTGACAACGCAAATACTAGAACCCTTCCTCTGACAAATCAAATACTAGAGCCCTTCCTCTGACAAATCAAATACTAGAACCCTTCCTCTGACAAATCAAATACTAGAGCCCTTCCTCTGACAAATCAAATACTAGAGCCCTTCCTCTGACAAATCAAATACTAGAACCCTTCCTCTGACAAATCAAATACTAGAGCCCTTCCTCTGACAACGCAAATACTAGAACCCTTCCTCTGACAAATCAAATACTAGAGCCCTTCCTCTGACAAATCAAATACTAGAACCCTTCCTCTGACAACGCAAATACTAGAACCCTTCCTCTGACAAATCAAATACTAGAGCCCTTCCTCTGACAAATCAAATACTAGAGCCCTTCCTCTGACAAATCAAATACTAGAACCCTTCCTCTGACAAATCAAATACTAGAGCCCTTCCTCTGACAAATCAAATACTAGAGCCCTTCCTCTGACAAATCAAATACTAGAGCCCTTCCTCTGACAAATCAAATACTAGAGCCCTTCCTCTGACAAATCAAATACTAGAGCCCTTCCTCTGACAAATCAAATACTAGAGCCCTTCCTCTGACAAATCAAATACTAGAGCCCTTCCTCTGACAAATCAAATACTAGAGCCCTTCCTCTGACAAATCAAATACTAGAGCCCTTCCTCTGACAAATCAAATACTAGAGCCCTTCCTCTGACAAATCAAATACTAGAGCCCTTCCTCTGACAAATCAAATACTAGAACCCTTCCTCTGACAAATCAAATACTAGAACCCTTCCTCTGACAAATCAAATACTAGAGCCCTTCCTCTGACAAATCAAATACTAGAGCCCTTCCTCTGACAAATCAAATACTAGAGCCCTTCCTCTGACAACGCAAATACTAGAACCCTTCCTCTGACAACGCAAATACTAGAACCCTTCCTCTGACAAATCAAATACTAGAACCCTTCCTCTGACAAATCAAATACTAGAACCCTTCCTCTGACAAATCAAATACTAGAACCCTTCCTCTGACAAATCAAATACTAGAACCCTTCCTCTGACAAATCAAATACTAGAGCCCTTCCTCTGACAACGCAAATACTAGAGCCCTTCCTCTGACAAATCAAATACTAGAACCCTTCCTCTGACAAATCAAATACTAGAGCCCTTCCTCTGACAAATCAAATACTAGAGCCCTTCCTCTGACAAATCAAATACTAGAGCCCTTCCTCTGACAACGCAAATACTAGAACCCTTCCTCTGACAAATCAAATACTAGAGCCCTTCCTCTGACAAATCAAATACTAGAGCCCTTCCTCTGACAAATCAAATACTAGAACCCTTCCTCTGACAAATCAAATACTAGAACCCTTCCTCTGACAAATCAAATACTAGAACCCTTCCTCTGACAACGCAAGTACTAGAGCCCTTCCTCTGACAAATCAAATACTAGAGCCCTTCCTCTGACAAATCAAATACTAGAGCCCTTCCTCTGACAACGCAAATACTAGAACCCTTCCTCTGACAACGCAAATACTAGAACCCTTCCTCTGACAACGCAAATACTAGAACCCTTCCTCTGACAAATCAAATACTAGAGCCCTTCCTCTGACAAATCAAATACTAGAACCCTTCCTCTGACAAATCAAATACTAGAGCCCTTCCTCTGACAACGCAAATACTAGAGCCCTTCCTCTGACAAATCAAATACTAGAGCCCTTCCTCTGACAACGCAAATACTAGAGCCCTTCCTCTGACAACGCAAATACTAGAGCCCTTCCTCTGACAAATCAAATACTAGAGCCCTTCCTCTGACAAATCAAATACTAGAGCCCTTCCTCTGACAAATCAAATACTAGAGCCCTTCCTCTGACAAATCAAATACTAGAGCCCTTCCTCTGACAACGCAAATACTAGAACCCTTCCTCTGACAAATCAAATACTAGAGCCCTTCCTCTGACAAATCAAATACTAGAGCCCTTCCTCTGACAAATCAAATACTAGAGCCCTTCCTCTGACAACGCAAATACTAGAGCCCTTCCTCTGACAAATCAAATACTAGAGCCCTTCCTCTGACAACGCAAATACTAGAACCCTTCCTCTGACAAATCAAATACTAGAACCCTTCCTCTGACAAATCAAATACTAGAGCCCTTCCTCTGACAAATCAAATACTAGAGCCCTTCCTCTGACAACGCAAATACTAGAACCCTTCCTCTGACAACGCAAATACTAGAACCCTTCCTCTGACAACGCAAATACTAGAACCCTTCCTCTGACAAATCAAATACTAGAACCCTTCCTCTGACAAATCAAATACTAGAGCCCTTCCTCTGACAACGCAAATACTAGAACCCTTCCTCTGACAAATCAAATACTAGAGCCCTTCCTCTGACAACGCAAATACTAGAACCCTTCCTCTGACAAATCAAATACTAGAACCCTTCCTCTGACAAATCAAATACTAGAGCCCTTCCTCTGACAACGCAAATACTAGAACCCTTCCTCTGACAAATCAAATACTAGAGCCCTTCCTCTGACAAATCAAATACTAGAGCCCTTCCTCTGACAAATCAAATACTAGAGCCCTTCCTCTGACAAATCAAATACTAGAGCCCTTCCTCTGACAACGCAAATACTAGAACCCTTCCTCTGACAAATCAAATACTAGAGCCCTTCCTCTGACAAATCAAATACTAGAACCCTTCCTCTGACAAATCAAATACTAGAGCCCTTCCTCTGACAAATCAAATACTAGAGCCCTTCCTCTGACAAATCAAATACTAGAGCCCTTCCTCTGACAACGCAAATACTAGAGCCCTTCCTCTGACAACGCAAATACTAGAGCCCTTCCTCTGACAACGCAAATACTAGAACCCTTCCTCTGACAACGCAAGTACTAGAGCCCTTCCTCTGACAACGCAAATACTAGAACCCTTCCTCTGACAAATCAAATACTAGAGCCCTTCCTCTGACAAATCAAATACTAGAGCCCTTCCTCTGACAAATCAAATACTAGAGCCCTTCCTCTGACAAATCAAATACTAGAACCCTTCCTCTGACAACGCAAATACTAGAGCCCTTCCTCTGACAAATCAAATACTAGAGCCCTTCCTCTGACAAATCAAATACTAGAGCCCTTCCTCTGACAAATCAAATACTAGAGCCCTTCCTCTGACAAATCAAATACTAGAGCCCTTCCTCTGACAAATCAAATACTAGAGCCCTTCCTCTGACAAATCAAATACTAGAGCCCTTCCTCTGACAAATCAAATACTAGAGCCCTTCCTCTGACAAATCAAATACTAGAGCCCTTCCTCTGACAAATCAAATACTAGAGCCCTTCCTCTGACAACGCAAATACTAGAACCCTTCCTCTGACAAATCAAATACTAGAGCCCTTCCTCTGACAAATCAAATACTAGAACCCTTCCTCTGACAAATCAAATACTAGAGCCCTTCCTCTGACAAATCAAATACTAGAGCCCTTCCTCTGACAAATCAAATACTAGAGCCCTTCCTCTGACAAATCAAATACTAGAGCCCTTCCTCTGACAAATCAAATACTAGAACCCTTCCTCTGACAAATCAAATACTAGAGCCCTTCCTCTGACAAATCAAATACTAGAGCCCTTCCTCTGACAAATCAAATACTAGAGCCCTTCCTCTGACAAATCAAATACTAGAGCCCTTCCTCTGACAAATCAAATACTAGAGCCCTTCCTCTGACAACGCAAATACTAGAACCCTTCCTCTGACAAATCAAATACTAGAGCCCTTCCTCTGACAAATCAAATACTAGAGCCCTTCCTCTGACAACGCAAATACTAGAACCCTTCCTCTGACAAATCAAATACTAGAGCCCTTCCTCTGACAAATCAAATACTAGAGCCCTTCCTCTGACAACGCAAATACTAGAACCCTTCCTCTGACAAATCAAATACTAGAGCCCTTCCTCTGACAAATCAAATACTAGAGCCCTTCCTCTGACAAATCAAATACTAGAACCCTTCCTCTGACAAATCAAATACTAGAGCCCTTCCTCTGACAAATCAAATACTAGAGCCCTTCCTCTGACAAATCAAATACTAGAGCCCTTCCTCTGACAAATCAAATACTAGAACCCTTCCTCTGACAAATCAAATACTAGAGCCCTTCCTCTGACAACGCAAATACTAGAACCCTTCCTCTGACAAATCAAATACTAGAACCCTTCCTCTGACAAATCAAATACTAGAGCCCTTCCTCTGACAAATCAAATACTAGAGCCCTTCCTCTGACAACGCAAATACTAGAGCCCTTCCTCTGACAAATCAAATACTAGAACCCTTCCTCTGACAAATCAAATACTAGAGCCCTTCCTCTGACAACGCAAATACTAGAGCCCTTCCTCTGACAAATCAAATACTAGAGCCCTTCCTCTGACAACGCAAATACTAGAGCCCTTCCTCTGACAACGCAAATACTAGAGCCCTTCCTCTGACAACGCAAATACTAGAGCCCTTCCTCTGACAACGCAAATACTAGAACCCTTCCTCTGACAACGCAAATACTAGAGCCCTTCCTCTGACAACGCAAATACTAGAGCCCTTCCTCTGACAAATCAAATACTAGAGCCCTTCCTCTGACAACGCAAATACTAGAGCCCTTCCTCTGACAACGCAAATACTAGAGCCCTTCCTCTGACAACGCAAATACTAGAGCCCTTCCTCTGACAACGCAAATACTAGAGCCCTTCCTCTGACAACGCAAATACTAGAGCCCTTCCTCTGACAACGCAAATACTAGAACCCTTCCTCTGACAACGCAAATACTAGAGCCCTTCCTCTGACAACGCAAATACTAGAGCCCTTCCTCTGACAACGCAAATACTAGAGCCCTTCCTCTGACAACGCAAATACTAGCGCCCTTCCTCTGACAACACAAATACTAGCGCCCTTCCTCTGACAACATGTAATAGTGTACTTCCAGTCATCACACAGAATGGAGCACTTCCACTGACAACACACATAACAGCTTACTTTAACTGACAACATTGCTTCTGACAACACAGGAGATATTTCTAGAGATTTCCTCAAATCTTCGTTTTTTCTCATTAAACATACCAGGCATCGTTTCATTAAAAACTAACGCGCGTAAAACTTTTGATTGATTGAAGTAGAATGGCGAATTCTTTTGATAAATGAGACTTACTTTCGGAAGGAAATAATGTTCTTGATTTTGTTTTTTTTTTTCAGAAAAAAGGGAAAGAAAGGGAAAGTAGAAAGATTGTAATGCAGCAGATACATGTATGTGTCTTTGTCTGTCTGTCTGTCTATCTGTCTGTCTGTCTTTGTCTCTGTCCGTCTGTCTGTCTGTCGCTTGTCTCTGTCCGTCTGTCTGTCTTTGTCTCTGTCTGTCTGTTTATGTCTGTGTATGTCTGATTTGACAGTGTAGATAGGCTCTGTCTTTTTGTCAACCCATTGAATATTGGAATAACAGGCAAATTGCACTGGGTCATCGGATCATTTTGCCATGACACCACATGTCAAGTCAGATGAATGGGTATCTCAAAATTACTTTGTGAACAACATAAAAGGAGACAGGGAGTTTAAGTCCATCTTTGTTCAATACCTCTCTGAATGCACAAATGTGTGATGAATGAGTGTTCATATTCGACAGATGGAACAATTTAGCGGTAGAACACTTTTTGGTTGAAATGTCGAGTGTATTCTGAGATGGTCACAGAACATGCATTCCCTGAGAACAATCCTGGAAAGTCTGAAAAGGGGGATAATGCATTCTGTTGCTTTGTCGACTTTCAGAAAGCATTTTATGAGTCGTGTCTCTGTAAGTCTCTTGAAAATAGGTGCAACAGATTAGCCCTGTCGTGAGTAGATACAAAACATAAAAAAAACATTGGTGTTGTACAAGGTGATCCACTGAGTACTACGCTCTTTAAAATATTTCTTAAAAGTTTAGCTGGCGAAATCAACTCAAAGAGATTAGGAATCACCCTCATCTTTGGTTTTATTATTGTATGCAGATGATGCAGTCTTAACATAAACTGGAAATGACTTCCAAAAAGGAATAGGTATTATATACAATTAGTGGGAAAATAGAGACTAGGTATGAATTGTAATAAAAAAAGATTTTGCATATCGATAACGGTCACAAACCCAAGAGCAGTTTCCCGTTCAGGATCGGGGACGCAAATATAACACCTGCTTATGGTTCTTTTTAACGGTATTTTGGGGTCTTGATTAATGAACATTTGAACTACGAATTACCTGCAGATATTTCTTCACGATCAGCATCTCTTGGCTCGTTGTCGGCCATTTTTTATACAAATAATAGATTAATATTTAAAGGATATAAAAAAACAACAATTGTATGATGCACGCAATTCAAAAGCGTCAGACTATGGCGCAGGGGCGTGGGGATTCACCCTCCCTCACGCCCACCCTCTCTTAAACCCTCTCTCTCTCACGCCCACCCTCCCTCACGCCCCACCCAATCTCAAACCCACCTTCCATCACGCCCACCCTCTCTCAAACCCACTCTCCATCACGCCCCACCCTCTCTCACGCCCATCCTCCCTCACGCCCAAACCACTGCATGAGGCCCCAGATTCCTGTCGAAGCACGCCCCCCCCCCCCCCCCCCGACATGAGCGCAGGGACATGAAAGAAGAACGGATGAGACTGAGTATAAGACTGAGGGCCTGAGCCGGGGCCATGAGGGACAGCTCAGACTCTTGGTACTCTCAGCCAGTTCGCCTAATGGAGGTGCCCTTTGTTCAGGGACCTCCCCTCTTCCTCGTCCTCCTCCTCCTCCCTCCCCTCGTCACCTTCCTCCTTCGCTCTCCTTACCTACCTTTCATCTTCTCTCCTTTTCTACCCTCTGACCTCTCCTTTATTCTTCTCCCCTCACTCCTCTCTCCTTTATCCCTCTCTCTTCACTCCTCTCTCTCTCTCACTCCTCTTTTCATCTCTCCTCCTCCAACCCCCCCCCCCTCATCCCCTCCTCCTCTCTCTCTCGCCCTCTCTCCTCCTCCTCCTCATGTCGCCTGTCTTTCTGTTCGTGTGCCAGTCACTGCCTCTGCCTTTTATCCCCCCCCTCTCTCTCTCTCACTCTTTCTTTCTCTGTTTCTCTCTCTCTCTCTTTTCTCTCACTCACTCACCCCAACTCTCTTTCGTTTTAATGTCTTTCTATCTCCTTATATGCTCATCTATCTATTTATGTCTGTCTATCTATCTGTTCCTCTATCCATCTGTTTATCTCTCTAACTATTTATCTATCTAATTATTTACCTATCTATCTATTTATATGTATATATTTTTATCTATTTAACTATTTATCTATCTATCTACCTATCTAGTTACTTATCTATCTATCTACCTATCGACCTACTTATTTATCTAACTATTTACCTATCTATCTATTTATCCATCTATTTTTCTATCTCCCTATCTATTTATGCATCTATTTTTCTATCTATTTAACTATTTATCCATCTATTTTTTCTATCTGTCTATTTATTCATCCATTTTACTATCTATCTTTTTATCCATTTAACTATTTATCTATCTACTTATCCAACAAACATATCATATCATTTTAATTTATCCAACAAACATTTATAAAGATCCATAAAATGAACTACGTACCAGACGGTAATAACACGGCACCAACAGCACTAATAATAATGTTTTCCTCCACCATCGTCGCTGAGGCAAGCCAGATCCTGTTTAGCATATACGGTTAATATAAGGCAAGTGATACGATTAATAAGGGGCCTGTCATATCATTTGCTCTGGTGTCCTCTGCCCGGTAGCCTACGGGTTATAAGTTCACGCGAGGATTGGCTACTGGGATGGATTAAGACTAATGAGAAGGATGGGGTGGGAGAGAGAGGGGGGAGGGAGGGGGATGGTGGGAGGGAGGGTGGGCGGGGGGAAGGAGGGAGGGAGGGAAGGAGGGAGAGGGAAGGAGGGAGGGTGGGAGAGAGAGAGAGAGAGATGGAGAAAGAGAGAGAGAGAGAGAGAGAGAGAGAGAGAGAGAGAGAGAGTGAGAGAGAGAGAGAGAGAGAGAGAGAGAGAGAGAGAGAGAGAGAGAGAGAGAGAGAGAGAGAGAGAGAGAGAGAGAGAGAGAGAGAGAGAGAAAGGAATATTATAATGAGAAAAAATTCCCACAAGTGGGTGTTATCTTCTGGTATGCATCATATCATATTAATTTTCGTTCATTCGACTATTCAAAAGAAGAACAGAAAAAAAACAGAAATAAAAAGGAGAAAGGCGAAAACAAAAAGGAAACCAAGAAGAGATGAAAATATAAGAAAAAGAAAAGACGAACAGTATACAATAGCATTAGAACTTTTAAGTATTTCGATCGCAGTAGTTGTAGAAAACAATCCAACAAAAACACACACGCCATTCGTTATTAAGAGAACAAACAAACAAAACCGTTAGGGAACGAATAACAAAATTCTATAATCTATTTTTTTCGTAAGTCAAAGTTATGGCTTGAATTCCATAGATAAATACCATTATAAGAGAGCTGTGCGCATTGTCTTCCCTTGAGCTCATGTCCATAGCCGTAGACTCGTGGAACCTTCCTTAATCAAGCTACTGTCTAATTTCATCCTAAACAGCGGTCTTTCTCTTGCCGATAGTCTCCTCGCCTCCTACATCCTCCGTCTTCTTCTTTATGGCGACCACCCTTCGCAAAGACCACCTGATCCTCCGGCCAGACCTGACCTCTCTTCGCTTCCGTTCTCCTGTCCTCACCTGTTCATCGTGTTGCTTCTCCTGTCTCTCTCTTTTACTCCCTCCTTTCCCCTTCCCATTCAGACTTGAAGATGTTGTATCACTTTAATAAATCTAGTTAGTGCATTGTGGGTTTATCTAACATTGTATCAACACGGTAGAGTTTTTTTTCCATTCGTTACTATAGGGGTAATCATAATGATGATATCGCCAATAGACATAGAGACATAAAACGACTGATCAACAAACAGAGAGACAGGGAGAACGAAAAGGAGATGTAGAGAATAAGAAGAGAGAGACAGATAGAGAGAATGAGAGCGAGAGATCCGACAGACAGAGAGATGAACAGAAAGAGACCGACAGAACGTGTGTATGAGAGACAAAAAATATATATAAACAGATACAAATAAACATGCACGCCATCAGATCAAACCCACACACGACAAACCTCCAAACAAACAAACAAACAAACAAACAAAGCACCCTTAAGACCGACCCCTTTCCTGAACTTCACGTCTTGGTCCCGACTTTCCAAACATCTTGAGACGGCGGAAGCTGCCGGAGTTCAGATGGCAGTTCGATACTTGGAGATGAGACAGTTGCAGCTCCATGGTGTAAGTAATTAAAGGCAGACAAGTTGCGAGGTCAAAGTGCTGTGTTGGTCTGCTGTGTTCTGGATGGGGAAAGGGGGGTTGGGGGGTGGGGTGGGGGAGAGGGATGGGAAGGATGGGAGGAAGGAGCGGGATGGGAAGGATGGGAGGAAGGGAAGGAGGGAGTGAGGTGGGATGGAAAAGATGGGAGGAAGGGAAGGAGGGAGTGAGGTGGGATGGAAAAGATGGGAGGGAGGGAAGGAAGGAGGGAGGAGGAATGGAAAGAATGGGAGGAAGGGAGGGAGGGAAGGGGAATGAAGGAAGGAGGGAAGGAGGGAGAGAGGGGGAAGGAAGGGTGAGAGGGAGGGAGGAGAGGGATGGGAAGGATGGGAGGAAGGGAGGGAGGGAGGAGGGATGGAAAGGATGGGAGGAAGGGAAGGGGAAGGAGGGAGGAGGGATGGGAAGGATAGGTGGAAAGAACGGGATAGGAAGAATGGGAGGAAGGGAAGGGGGGAGGGAGGGGAAAGGAAGGGAGGGAGGAGGGAGGGAATGTGGGAAGGGGAAGGAGGGAAGGGAGGGAGGGAAGGGGAAGGAGGGAGGGAGTGAGGGAGGGAGGGAAGGAGGGAGAAGGGGAGGGAGGCAGGGATGGGTTTGAGTGGATTAGGGGAGGGAGAAGGGAGAGGAGGATTGGGAGAGGGAAGAAGGGGAGGGAAGTAAGGGACGGGGGAAAGGGAAGGAGGGTAGGGAGGAAGGGAAGGAAAGAGGATTGAAGGAGAAGGAAGGAGGGAAGGGATGGGAAGAAGTGGAGGGAGGGAGAAAAGGAAAGGAGAGAGGGAGGGAGTGGAGGCAAGAGAGGGAAGGGGTTGGGAGGTAAAGAGGGGAGAGACGAATAGAAAGAGACAGACAGAAAGATATAGAGATATGAATAGATAGATAGACAGAGAGAGATGGATAGATAGATAGACAGAGAGAGATGGATAGATAGATAGACAGAGAGAGATGGATAGATAGATAGACAGAGAGAGATGGATAGATAGATAGACAGAGAGAGATGGATAGATAGATAGACAGAGAGAGATGGATAGATAGATAGACAGAGAGAGATGGATAGATAAATAGACAGAGAGAGATGGATAGATAGATAAACAGAGAGAGATGGATAGATAGAGAGAGAGAGATGGATAGATAGATAGACAGAGAGAGGTGGATAGATAGATAGACAGAGAGAGATGGATAGATAGATAGAAAGAGAGAGATGGATAGATAGATAGAGAGAGATGGATAGATAGATAGA
>NC_091573.1:10278231-10288231 GCF_042767895.1 Penaeus vannamei | reverse complement strand
CACGACAGACAGACAACCCAAAAACTATAATTAAAAAAATCAACCCCCACGCCCAAAAATAAAAACAAAAAATCTCAAACACAGCAAATAAAAAATCAACTCAAACACGAATAGAATAAACAATCGGCAACAGCCCCCGCCCCCTCAAAAAAAAAAATAATAATAATAAAAATAAATAATAAATAAATAAATAAAAAATAAATAAATAAAAACTTCCAAAGTCCTACCAGGAAACTCCCGGCAAAATAAGCCCACAATCAGCATCTCAAACAACAACAACAATTCAAACACAACAAACAAGAAAACATATAAAAAACAAGAACACTTCAAACACAACAAACAAGACAACATATAAACAACAACAACAGCATTTCAAACACAACAAATAAGAAAACATAAACATTCAAACACAACATTTGAAACACAACAGACAAGAAAACCTCAAACACAACAAAACAAACAAGAAAACAAATAAACAACAACATTTCAGTTACATCAAATAAGAAAAAATCTCAAACACTCAAACACAAATTTAAAAAACAACAGACAAGAAAACCTCAAACACAACACAACAAACACGAAAACAAATAAAAACAACAGCATTTCAGACACAACAAATAAGAAAACATCTCAAACACAACAGACAAGAAAACATTTCAAACACAACGAATAAAAAAATGAAGATCTCTGACACGAATAAAACAAACAGTCGCCAAATTTGCAAGGTCCAGCCGGAGATTCGCGGCAGAGCAAGCCAGGCAGCGGGAGAACAATGCGCGGTCTCAGATTCCTTCGCCAAACGCACAAAAAAACTCCCTGCGAGAAAGAGTTGCAGCTTGCATTCACCTCGCTGCCTCCCCTTTACAATACCTAAATGTCTTTTTTGTCTTTTTTGTTTCTCTCTCTCTCTGTTGCTCTGTCTGTCTGTTTTATTTGTTTGTTTTTTATTTCTGTCAGTTTTATGTCTTTTTTTTCTCACTCTCTCTCTCTTTCTTTTTTGCTCTCTCTCAGTCTCACCCACTCTCTCTTTCTTTCTTTCTTTCTTTCTTTCTTTCTTTCTTTCTTTCTTTCTCTCTCTCTCTCTCTCTCTCTCTCTCTCTCTCTCTCTCTCTCTCTTTCTCTCCCCCCCCCTCTCTCTCTCTCTCTCTCTCTCTCTCTCTCTCTCTCTCTCTCTCTCTCTCTCTCTCTCCCTCTCTCGCCCGCTCTCTTTCTCTCTCTCTCCCTCCCTCTCCCTCCCTCTCCTCCCTCTCCCTTCTCCTCCTCCCCCCCCCCTCTCTCTCAGACGCACTCTCTCCCCTCCTCTCTCTCTCTCTCTCTCTCTCTCTCTCTCTCTCTCTCTCTCTCTCTCTCTCTCTCTCTCTCTCTCTCTCTCTCTCTCTCTCTCTCTCTCTCTCCCTCTCTCGCCCGCTCTCTCTCTCTCTCTCTCCCTCCCTCCCTCCCTCCCTTCTCCTCCTTCCCCCCTCTCTCTCTCTCAGACGCACTCTCTCCTCCCCTCCTCTCTCTCTCTCAGACGCACTCTCCCCCCCTCCTCTCTCTCTCTCTCTCTCTCTCTCTCTCTCTCTCTCTCCTATTTTTTTAACACCTTAGCGTAAGATGGCTTCGGGCTGTACACTCTCAGGCAAGGACATACGCCCCTGCCTCTTTGTTTTGGTAAAGAGCTCGGAGGAAAGAGAGGGGGAGGGGGGTTGGGGCGACAGGAGAATGGGGGAGGGGGAATGGGAGGAAGGGATAAGGGAAAGGGGGAAGAGAGGGGGAGGGGGTTGGGGCGACAGGAGAATGGGGGAGGGGGGGGGAGGGATAAGGGAAAGGGGAAGAGGGGGGAGAGGGGTTGGGGCGACAAGAGAATGGGGGAGGGGGAGGAGGGAAGGAAGGGATAATGGAAAGGGGGGAAGAGGGGGGAGGGGGGTTGGGGGCGACAGCAGAATGGGGGAGGGGGAGGAGGGGAGGAAGGGATAAGGGAAAGGGGAAAAGGGGGGAGGGGGTTGGGGGCGACAGGAGAATGGGGGAGGGGGAGGGATAAGGGAGGAGGAAAGAGAGGGGGAGGGGGGGTTGGGGGCGACAGGAGAATGGGGGAGGGGGAGGGATAAGGGAAAGGGGGAAGAGCGGGGGGGAAAGAGAAAGGGTGGGATGTTGAACAAGGGGTAGTAGGGATGAGGATAAAGGGCAGGGGAAGGGAGAAAGGGTGGGATAGTCAGAAAGGGATGGCGAGGAGTGAGAGAATGAGAAAGGGGAAAAGGGATGGGAATAATAAAAAGAGGGGGATAGGGGAGATAAAGGGGAGAGGTAGGGAGGTAGGGGAGGGTAGGGTAGGTGAGGTGGACTTTGAGAAATCTAAGCCGAAGGGGGCAAGTGGAAGGAAAGGGTAAAGGGGACACAGAGAAAGAGGGAAGTAGAAGAGAACAATACGGAACAAAAGGAGGGAAAAGGGCAAGATTAGTGAGAGAGGAAAAGAGAAGAAGGAGAGAAAGGAGGAGAACAGAAGAAAGGACAACGAAGACGTGCGAATAACAGGGAGAAGGAGAGAGGTAAAGAGATAAGGAGAGAAGGCAAAGGAAATTGTAAGAAGGGGGGGGAGGGGCTCATCCAAAATTTAAAAAAAAGTGTTTAGTTTTCTGTGGCTTGGTATGTCTTTACGTGGGTGGAATCGTATGGGTTCGTTGCACACACACACATACACATTTTTTCTTGTTCTTTAATTTTTCTCTTTCTCTTGTCCACTCTCTGATGATATATCTCTTTCACTCTTACTCTCTCTCTCTCTTCATACTTTCTATTTCTTTATTATTTAGATGTTTGTCTTCTGTTATCCTTTTCATTACTATTATTATCATTATCATTATCATCATTGTTATTATTATTATTTTCAAAATCATTATCATTATTATCGTTGTTATTATTATCATTATCATTGTTATTATTATCATTGTTATTATTATTATTATTATTATTATTATCATTATTACCATTATCATCATCATCATCATTATCATTATTAGTTTTATTTCCATTATCATCATTACTATTGGCATTATTATCATCATTACTATTGGCATTATCATTACTATCATAATTATCATTACTATTATAATTATCATTACAATTATTATCATTATTACTATTTCCATTATTATTATTATTATTATTATCATCATTACGATCTTTATCATCATCATCATTATTATTATCATCATCATCGTTAGCATTATTATGATTATCATTACTGTTATCATCATCGTTATCAATATCATTATTATCAATAGCAGTAAGAGTAGTATTTTAATGATAATAATAATGATAATGATAATGGTAATGATAATGTTATTATCATCATTAATATTATCATCACTATTATTATTATTGTTATCATTGTTACTATTATAACTATCACCATTATGTTGATTATTGCTGTTTTTATTGGCATTATCATGATTATTACTGTTTTCATAATTACTTTTATTATCATTATCGTTATAACTATAGATATTGCCATTAAGTTACTACAATTATCATTGAATTAATATCATTAGGATTACTATTTCTATTAGCATCATTATTATCAATATTGTTATGATTATTTCAGCTACTATTGTTATTATCATAATTATCATTATTCTTATTATTACTATTATTACCATTTTTATTATCATTGTCATCATTATCATTATCACTTTTATCATTATTACTATAATTAACATTATCATTACTGTTATCACTGTTAATAATATTATCATTATCACTTTTATTATCATTATCGTCAATTCTATTGTCATCATTATCATATTTTTACTATCAATAGCTTCATTTATATTGTCAACAACATTATCATCACCATCCCTTGCTTTTCCCAACTCAAGGTTTACTTATTCCAACTTATATAAAGTCTTAGTCTCATCTTATCTCCGCTTAATCTCATCTCCGTCGCGTCTCAGTCTCATCTTCCTCATGTCTTCAGCTTAGACTGCCAGCTTCTTCAGATCTTAATCAGAGACGTTCGTATACAAGCATTTTTCTCCCCCGTGTTCGCCCGCCTTCGTATAACGATGTCTTCATTTAACCGATCTACAGACGGGGGGGCTTTCGTAGATTTGTTTTCTTATCGCGTGACGTAATAAATATTCTTTCTCGAGGGAAATCTGTTTCGGAGGTGTTAGGAAGCGTGTCATTTCATTCATGTTTTTTTTTTCATTTCATTTATTTATCTATGTATTTTTATAATGAAGGATAGATTTATGAATAGGTTGATTGATGTAAGGGTTGATCGATAAATTGATCTGGTGATTAGTTAGTTATCTATTCATTCATTTACTCAGAATCATATTCACGTTATCATTATAACGATAATAATAATAATAGTAATAATGATAATAGTAATAGTAATAATGATAGTGATGATAAAAATAATGATAGTGATAATAAAAATAATTATAATTATTATCATCGTTATTGTTATCATTATTATTATCATCATCATCATCATCATTATTACTGTCCTCATCATCATTATCAATAACAACAGTAATAAAAATAATAATGATAATAATAATGATAATTGTTACTATCATTATCATTAACATCATAATCATCATTATTATCAGTATCATTATCTTTATCATCATTATCATTACTCGTCTTAGGCCTTATTATTGATTGCGATTTCGATTTTGATATTGACATTTTTTTTTGTTGGTCTGTTCTTTAAGAAAAGCTTGGTGGTTAATATTGCTAAAATGTTGTAAAGTGATCGAAGTTAAATGCCTTTTAAGTCTACGTTCTCTTTCGTCTGTCTGTCTATTTGTCTATCTGTATCTTGTGTTCTGTCTATCTGTCTCTGCCTCTGTCTATCTGTCTCTCAGTCTCACTCTCTTTCTCTCTCCCTCTCTCTCTCTCTCTCTCTCTCTCTCTCTCTCTCTCTCTCTCTCTCTCTCTCTCTCTCTCTCTCTCTCTCTTTCTCTCTCCCTCCCTCCCTCCCTCCCTCTCTCTCATAAAATCGAAGCAAATAATATATCAACCTGTAGTCCCCAAATATCCTATCAACATTTCTTCTCTCCAGCACGTGCCAGAGAAGAAGTTCCGTGTCACATAACCATCAAAGTTCTGACAGGTATTTATATCACCCCCCAGAAAAAAAAATCACAATCACAATTAAATAATCAATCACAACCCTGAAGGAAACGAGAATCCTTCGTGTCGTATAAATTTCCAAAGACGTTTATATCAACGCCTTTTATGGCAAACTATTGTATTTTCTCGAGCATAGGAATCACCTATTTTAAACAGACGAACCACAAACGGAAATGATTTTCATTCTCTGCTGAAGGTGATTCCATTCCTCCGGCCTTCTAGTTTCGGGATTGGCAAATATTGGTTTGGTCTTTAGGAAAGAAGTAAAAGAAAAAGAAAAAGAAGAGATATGATACGAAGGAATAAAACAACAACAACAGAATGAATGAACTACAACCAATAACTTTTTATATTATTTTCTTAACAAGATGAAAGTACTTTATGGATATTCATTGTACGTTTTATCCTTCTGTGGATACGTCTACTTACTTTCATATATTCCTAGAGATCTTATGTGTGTATCTCCTCCTCTCTCTCTCTCTTTTTCTCTCAATAAGAAGAGTAATAATGATAATGATGATAATAATGATAATAATGATAATAATAGTAATAATGATAATAATGATAACAATAATGATAACGATAATAACAATGATGATAATAATATCAATAATAGCAGTGATGATAAAGATAATTAGATAATGTGTTCTGGACAAGGGCTTTGTGAAAACTTTTGAGAGTGAGCGGGATGTGGGCAAGAGCTCTTCAAAACATATGTAGCGTGTGCAAGTTACATGCACGCACACACACACACAGACACACACACGCACGCACGCACGCAGACACACGCACACGCACACATACACACGCACACGTACGCATACACACTCGCAGACACACGAACACACGCACGCACGCACACACACACACACACACACACACACACACACACACACACACACACACACACACACACACACACACACACACACACACACACACACACACACACACACACAGTCTCTCTCTCTCTCTCTGTGCCTATGAGCCTATTCACTAACGTCTCCGCCAGCGAGTCTTCCCCTCGGCTTAAGACCACTCTGAAGCCGTCTTTCCCTCAACGCCATCTGTTGAGAGAAAGAGCGTGTGATTTCCCTCAGCGCCATCTGTTGAGAGAAAGGGCGTGTGATTCGCCGCCTAAGAAGGATGTGAGGCTGAGCGAGGAAGTGTGAGGTTTCTTGGTGGAATGAGCGCTTGATCCTCCCTTAGTCCTCTTTCTTCTTCTTCTTCCTCCCTTTCTCCTTCTTCTTCTTCTTCCTCCTCCTCTCTTCCTTTCTCCGTAATCTTCTTTCTCCTCCTTTCTCTCTCTTCCTTTGTCTCATCTTGTCCTTTCTTCCTTCTCATATTCTTTCCGTGGTCTTTCTCCTCCTTTCTCTCTCTTCCTTCTTCCATCTCATCTGTTCTTCCTCCTCGTCCTCTTTCCGTAATCATCTGTCTCCTCCTTTCTCTCTCTTCCTTCTTCCATCTTATCTGTTCTTCCTTCTCCTCTTTCCGTAATCTTCTTTCTTGTCTTTTCTCTCTCTTCCTTCGTCTCGTTCTTTTATCTTATCCATTCTTCCTTCTTCTTCTCCCTCCTTTCTTTTCCTCTTTCAGTAATTTTCATTCTCGTACTCCTCTCTTCCTTCTCCTATTTCCCTTTCCTCCGTTCTATCTTTTCTCCTTCCTCCTCTTTCCATTATTATCTTTCCCGTTCTTCCTTTCTCTTCCTTCTTCCTTATCCGTTCTTCCTTCTCCTTCTCCCTCCTTCCTGCTTCTCCTCTCTCCGTAACCGCTATTCTCGCCATTTTCCTCCGTTTCTTCCATCTCACTCGTTCTTTCTTATTCTTTTCCCTCATCTGTCTGTAGTTCTTATTCTCGCGATCTCTCTCTGTTTCTTCTCCTTCATCCATTTTATTCTTTCTTTCTTCGTCTTCTCCCTTTTTCCCTTTCCGCTGTGTTCATCTTCTTTTTCTCTTTCATTCGTTCTCCGTCGTGTCAATCTTTCTCCATTCTTCCCGCTATTGTTTTTTTTCTCCTCCTTTTTCCCTTTCTATTTTTTTTCTTCTCCTCTGCCTTTTCCTCCACTTCCCCTCTTCATCCTTCTTCTTCGTTTACTTTTTTGTCTTGTCTCTTATCTTCTTCTCCGTCATTCTCCTTTTTCCCTCCTCCTCTTCATCTTTTTCTTTCTCCGCCTTTCCCCTCCAGTTCTTCCTTCCATCCTTCAATTCCTTCAGTCACTCTCTTTCTTCATCGTTACCACTACTATTTCCTTCATTCTTCTTTTTTTTCCCTTCTCACTTCTTTCCTTCTTTTCTTCCTTCCCCTCTTCCTCGCATTCTTCTTTTACTTTCTGTCTCTTTTCTTCCATCTTTCCTTTCTCATCTTCTTTCTCCTCTTTTTCCTTCTCCTTAACCTCCTCTATCCCGTCCTCTTCTTCCTCCTCCTCCTCTTTTCCTCCTCTTCCTCCTCTATCCTGTCCTCATTCTATTCTCATTCTCCTCCTTCCTCCACTTCTTCCCTCTTCTCTTTCTCTATCCTTCTCTTCCGTTATCTCCCCCTTCCTCTCTCCCGTTTATCTTATATAAGCCTGTGAACGTATGATTTAAGAGGATTTAGGGCACGGCAAGTATGTGTGAGTATTATGTGTGAGTATTGTGTATGTGTTCGTATGGTTACATGTGTGTGCATGTGTGCGTATGGTTAACTGGGTGTGTACGTTCACCTGTATGCTCGTATGTATACTGTATATGCATGTACGTTTACCGAGGTATGTGCGTCTATAAGTTTACATGTGTTTGTATGTGTTAAAGTGTTTGTATTAGTGTCTCTGTGTCTGTGCGTATCTGGGAATGTAGAAATGCGTAGAAATGAGCGCATGTGCGTGTAAATGCGCACACGCGTAGAAATGACTACATGCGTGTAAATTCGCACACGCGCAGAAATGATTACATTCGTGTAAATTCGCACACGCGCAGAAATGACTACATGCGTGAAAATTCGCACACGCGCAGAAATGACTACATGCGTGTAAATGCGCACATGCGTGTGTACATATTCAGAGGCGCGTGTGTGCGTCTGAGAAGGAGGCAGGAAGGGAGCTGAGAGGCGAGGGCCCTCTTCAAACGGCCGGGGAAGAACATGTTAACCGTACTTTCACGGGTGAAATCACTCTATTAGCGCGTCGAGTGCTCTGTCTCTGTCTATCCCTCTCTCTTCCTCTTCCTCCTCTCGCTCTTTCCATCTCTCTTTTCCTCCCCCCACTCAGTCTCTATCTCTTTCTCTGCTTTCTTCCTTTTCCTCTCGCTCTCTCTCTCTCTCTCCCCTACCCTTTCTCTATCTCTTTCTCTGCTTTCTTCCTTTTCCTCTCGCTCTCTCTCTTTCCATCTCTCTCTCCCTCCCCTACCCTTTTTCTATCTCTTTCTCTCCCTCTTTCTTCTTCTTCCCCTCTCTCTCTTCCTCCTCTACCCTTTCTCTATCTCTTTCTCTCCTTCCTCCTTCCTTTTCCTCTAGCTCTCTCTCTTTCCATCTCTCTCTTCCTTCCCCACCCTGTCTCTATCTCTGTCTCTCTCTCTCTCTCTCTTTCAATCTCTCTCTCTTTCTCCGTCCCCCATCCTCTCTCTTTGTCTCCCTTCCTTTCCCTCTTCCTCTCTCTCTCTCTCTTTTAATCTCTCTCTCTCTCTTTTCTTCCCTCTCTCTGTCTCTCCTCCTTTTCCTCCTCCTCTTGTTCTTGGAGTTTGTCTCTCTTCGTCTTTTTATCCTTTCTTTTACTTTCCCACTTTCTCTTTTTTCTTCTCATAAAAAAAAAAATCGACGACTTACTTTTTTTCTTTCTTTTCGCCCTACTGTTTTTTTTTTCTGTACTTTCTCCTTCCCTCTCTCACTCCTTCCTTCCAATCCCTCTCTTCCCTATTCCCTTTCATAAAAATCCTTTACCCTTTCACTTTTCCCTCTTGACGTAAAGACCATATTTTTAGTCCTCAAAAGAAACCTTTCTAGATCTATAAAATATCAACAAACAAAATTTCGATAACAATAAAGCAACAGACTTATTTAGTAATTTTATTCATCTCTATATTTTTTTAAGATCTCATGTGCTATCATCTTTCATTCTATTTATGTTTAATCGTCAGGACAAAGATTTTTTTCTTACTAAAGACGGTATTCTGAGAGGACGCTTGAGTGAAACTTAAGCCCATACACACTCAGGAGGAAATTAGAGTCACTTAAGCCTACGGAGAGAAATTAAATTGAGAGACAGTCTAAGAGGTTTGTATAATCCGTATGTCTCTCTTCTGGTGATACAGTTCTCTCCTTTGTCCTCTCTTAGTTCTTCTTTTTGTTCTTCTCTGTTCTTCTTTTTCTCCTTTCTTTGTTCTTTCCTTCCTTCTCTGTTCTTCTTTTCTTCTTTTCTGCTTTCTCTGTTCTTCTTTCCTTCCTTCTCTGTTCTTCTTTTCTGTTTTCTCTGTTCTTTTCTTACTTCTCTGTATTTCTTTCCTTTTTTCTGTTCTTCTCTCCTTTTTTCACTTCAGCTTTCAGATTCTTTTCCGTTTCTCATTTCTTTTGTTTCTCTCCATTCTTTCTTTCTCTTTGTCTCTCTTTCAGCATTTTCTTTTTCTTTCTCAGTCTCTCTCACTGTGTCTTCTGCCACTCTCTCTTTCTCTGGAGAAGAGGGGGGTGAGAGGAAGGGAGAGATAGAGAGGGAAGAAGAGAAGGGGGAGGAGAGAGAGGGGAAAGAAGAAGAATTAGAGGGGAGAGGAAGGAAGAGAGAGCGGAAAGAAGAGGAGGGAGAGGAGAGAGGAAAGGAGAGAGAAGGAGAAGATGAAGAGGGAGAGGAGAAGGACGAGGAAAGGAGGAGAAGAAGAAATAAATCAAGGAAAAGAAAGAAATAGGAGAAAATTAG
>NC_091573.1:10268231-10273231 GCF_042767895.1 Penaeus vannamei | reverse complement strand
CTCTTCACCTCTCCCCCCTTCCCCTATTTCTCTCTCTTCCTTCCACGTTTCCCTGTCCCTCCTTTCCCATTCCCTTACCTCCCCACTCCCCTCTCTCCCTCCTCCCCCCTATTTCCCCTCCCCTTCCCCCCTTCCCCCTTCCTCTCTCCCTCTTGCCGCCCCCCCCCTCCCGCTCGACCCCTATGAGAAAGGTCTCCTGGTTTAGGAATTCGCTTAACACCCCTCTGCTGTTTATGGGAATTTCAGGACTTTGTTTTTCCTTCTACCTCTGCAAGTTATTCATGAGTATTTTGCGGTTGGATGTAGATGAGTGGGTGAATAAACAGAGAAGTTGATGGGGAGATTATTTATACATGTATGTACACGCTTAGGAATGTGTATGGATGCGAACTCATATACATTCACTTCCGCGTGTGCTTACTCATCCACGGACCTAAATACATATTCGTAATTACCTACCTACACAGAGATACACACACCCACATCCATAGCCACATCGACATATAAACACACACACACATCCACCTACACCGCACAGTTACACCCACTCATCTCCCATATATAGACACATCCACTACCCACACCCACATTCACGACCATCAACCCATTCACCCAGATCCATACCCACCCAAACACACCTACACCCACAAGTCAGACTCCCATCCACTTCCACACCCACCCACACTCACCCACTTTCACACACACTGCCATTTATATCCCCCTTTCAGACAAAAATAACACCCATCCATCCACCCAGCCCTGCTACCCACATCCACACACCCACACTAACACCCACCAACCCACACACCGGACAACCGCCAATCTCCACATCCACTACCCACATCCAGACACTCAAACCCCTCCCCACACACCCACACTAACACCCCCTCCCCCACACTAACACCCCCTCCCCTCACACACCTACACTAACACCCCCCCCACACACCCACACTAACACACCCTCCCCTCACACACCAACACTAACACCCCCTCCCCCACACACCCACACTAACACACACCCCTTCCCCCACACACCCACACTAACACCCCCTCCCCCACACACCCACACTAACACCCCCTCCCCTCACACACCCACACGAACACCCCCTCCCTCTCCCTCACACACCCACACTAACACCCCCCTCCATCCACACACCCACACTAACACCCCCACTCCCTCACACACCCACACTAACACACCCCTTTCCCACACACCCCTCCCCTCACACACCCACACTAACACCCCCTTTCCCCCACACACGCACACTAACACACCCCTCCCCCACACACCCACACTAACACCCCCTCCCCCACACACCCACACTAACACACCCCTCCCCTCACACACCAACACTAACACCCCCTCCCCCACACACCCACACTAACACACCCCTTCCCCCACACACCCACACTAACACCCCCTCCCCCACACACCCACACTAACACCCCCCTCCCCTCACACACCCACACGAACACCCCCTCCCTCTCCCTCACACACCCACACTAACACCCCCCTCCATCCACACACCCACACTAACACCCCCACTCCCTCACACACCCACACTAACACACCCCTTTCCCACACACCCCTCCCCTCACACACCCACACTAACACCCCCCTTTCCCCCACACACGCACACTAACACACCCCTCCCCCACACACCCACACTAACACCCCCCCCACACACCCACACCCACCCCTCCACCCACACCCCTACCCACCCCCACTCCCCCCACACAACCACCCCCACCCCCTCACTATTCCAAGCCTGGAGATGAAACTCGCTAGACCCAGATTTCATAAACAAATAAGCCTTGTTTACTGAAGGAGTCCGCGAGCCTTCAACGAGCCCGGTTACATGCACCGTCTGTTTTCAGTCTACTGCCTGAACGCTCGGTTAGACTCGGGTAATAACAGGAATGATGAAAATATAAACAATGTCAACAAAAACGGAAGGTGGTTTAATTAATTCCCCGTAAGAATGTCTCTATAAAAGTGGTTCTTGCTATAGAAATTAGTCATGGAAGAAGATAGAAGGAAGAAGTATAATGCAAGGATGATAAAAGTAGGAGGAGGTAGGTAATGCAGCGGAAGTAAGGATACGAAGGAATATGGAAAGTAAGAAAGAGAGAACAAGAAAAAAACGGAAGTGGTGAGTGAAGAAAAATGGAGAAAAAAACGAAGAGGAGTAAAACAAAGAAGAGAAAGAAGGAAAAGAAAGAAAGAAAGAAGGAAAGAGAGAAGTAAAGAAAGAGAGAAAAGAAAGAAAGAAAGAAAAGAGAAAGAAAGTAAGAGAGAGAGAGAAAGAAAGAAAGAGAAAAAAAAGAAAGAAAAGAGAAAGAAAGAAAGAAAGGAAGGGAAAATAGAAAGAAAAAAGAAAGGAAAGAAAGAGAGAAAGAAGGAAAGAGATAAAGAAAGAAAGAACAGCCAGAGGAAAACAAAATTGACAAGGAATATAGACTTGACACGGGGCTTTGGCAGAAAGAAGTGAACACCAGAAGGCAACATTTCTCCGCCCGCCATCATATCGTAATATACCATTTCTCTTCTTTCTCCTTCTCTCTTTTCTCTCTCTTTCCCTTTCTCCTCTCTCTTTATCTCTCTCTTCTCTCTCTTTATCTCGATCTATCTTTATCCCCATGTCTTATCTATTCAACCGTTATCCATCCGTTTTATATTTATCTATGCATAGTGTATAAACTTTCCTTGATGTGCCACCCACCCCCTTCGCTCATTTATCATCGGCTTTCTCCCTTCTCTCCTTTCGCAATCTATTCTTGTCTGTCATTCTCTTTCTCTCTTCTCTCCTTTCGCAATCTATTCTTATCTGTCTTCCTCTTTCTCTCCTTTCGCAATCTATTCTCATCTGTCTTCCTCTTTCTCTCCTCTCTCCTTTCGCAATCTATTCTTTTCTATCTTCCTCTTTCTCTCTTCTCTCCTTTCGCAATCTATTCTTTTCTGTCTTCCTCTCTCTCTCTTCTCTCCTTTCGCAATCTGTTCTTATCTGTCTTCCTCTTTCTCTCTTCTCTCCTTTCGCAATCTATTCTTGTCTGTCCTCCTCTTTCTCTCCTTTCGCATTCTATTCTATTATCTATTCGTATCTGTCTTCCTCTTTCTCTCTTCTCTCCTTTCGCACTCTATTCTTTTCTGTCTTCCTCTTTCTCTCTTCTCTCCTTTCGCAATCTATTCTTGTCTGTCCTCTTTCTCTCCTTTCGCAATCTATTCTATTATCTATTCTTATATGTCTTCCTCTTCCTCTCTTCTCTCCTTTCGCAATCTATTCTTTTCTGTCTTCCTCTTTTTCTCTTCTCTTGTTTCGCAATCTATTCTCGTCTGTCTTCCTCTTTCTCTCCTTTCGCAATCTATTCTTATCTGTCTTCCTCTTTCTCTCCTTTCGCAATCTATTCTTATCTGTCTTCCTCTTTCTCTCCTTTCGCAATCTATTCTTATCTGTCTTCCCCTTTCTCTATTTCCGCAATCTATTCTATTATCTATTCTTATTTGTCTTCCTCTTCCTCTCTTCGCTCCTTTCGCAATTTATTCTTATCTGTCTTCCTCTTTCTCTCCTTTCGCAATCTATTCTTATCTGTCTTCCTCTTTCTCTCTTCTCTCCTTTCGCAATCTATTTTTTTCTATCTTCCTCTTTCTCTCTTCTCTCCTTTCGCAATCTATTCCTTTCTGTCTTCCTCTCTCTCTCTTCTCTCCTTTCGCAATCTGTTCTTATCTGTCTTCCTCTTTCTCTCTTCTCTCCTTTCGCAATCTATTCTTGTCTGTCCTCCTCTTTCTCTCCTTTTGCATTCTATTCTATTATCTATTCTTATCTGTCTTCCTCTTTCTCTCTTCTCTCCTTTCGGAATCTATTCTTTTCTGTCTTCCTCTTTCTCTCTTCTCTCCTTTCGCAATCTATTCTTGTCTGTCCTCTTTCTCTCCTTTCGCAATCTATTCTATTATCTATTCTTATTTGTCTTCCTCTTCCTCTCTTCGCTCCTTTCGCAATTTATTCTTATCTGTCTTCCTCTTTCTCTCCTTTCGCAATCTATTCTTATCTGTCTTCCTCTTTCTCTCTTCTCTCCTTTCGCAATCTATTTTTTTCTATCTTCCTCTTTCTCTCTTCTCTCCTTTCGCAATCTATTCCTTTCTGTCTTCCTCTCTCTCTCTTCTCTCCTTTCGCAATCTGTTCTTATCTGTCTTCCTCTTTCTCTCTTCTCTCCTTTCGCAATCTACTCTTGTCTGTCCTCCTCTTTCTCTCCTTTCGCATTCTATTCTATTATCTATTCGTATCTGTCTTCCTCTTTCTCTCTTCTCTCCTTTCGCAATCTATTCTTTTCTGTCTTCCTCTTTCTCTCTTCTCTCCTTTCGCAATCTATTCTTGTCTGTCCTCTTTCTCTCCTTTCGCAATCTATTCTATTATCTATTCTTATCTGTCTTCCTCTTTCTCTCTTCTCTCCTTTCGCAATCTATTCTTTTCTTTCCTCTTTTTCTCTTCTCTTCTTTCGCAATCTATTCTCGTCTGTCTTCCTCTTTCTCTCCTTTCGCAATCTATTCTTATCTGTCTTCCTCTTTCTCTCCTTTCGCAATCTATTCTTTTCTGTCTTCCTCTTTTTCTCTTCTCTTCTTTCGCAATCTATTCTCGTCTGTCTTCCTCTTTCTCTCCTTTCGCAATCTATTCTTATCTGTCTTCCTCTTTCTCTCCTTTCGCAATCTATTCTTATCTGTCTTCCTCTTTCTCTCCTTTCGCAATCTATTCTTATCTGTCTTCCCCTTTCTCTCCTTTCGCAATTTATTCTTATCTGTCTTCCTCTTTCTCTCCTTTCGCAATCTATTCTTATCTGTCTTCCCCTTTCTCTATTTTCGCAATCTATTCTATTATCTATTCTTATCTGTCTTCCTCTTCCTCTCTTCGCTCCTTTTTGCCTCGTGCTTCCTCTACCTCCGCGCCAACTTACCTCACAATCACCTCATGGCGCCTCTCTCTCGTCTCATTCCTGCGAATCCCTTG
>NC_091573.1:10255731-10258231 GCF_042767895.1 Penaeus vannamei | reverse complement strand
TTGTGTTATGTTATGGTATGTGTTTTGTCTCTGTTTTTGTGTTGTGTTGTGTTATGTTATGTTATGTTATGTTATGTTGTTTATGTTATGGTATGTTGTGTTATGTTATATTATGTTATGTTATGTTATGTTGTGTTGTGTTATGTTATGGTATGTTGTGTTGTGTTATGTTATGTTATGTTGTGTTATGCTGTGTTATGTTATCGTATGTTGTGTTGTGTTGTGTTATGTTATGTTGTGTTATGTTATGTTATGTTGCGTTGTGTTATGTTATGTTATGTTATGTTATGTTATGTTATGTTATGTTATGTTATGTTATGTTGTGTCGTGTCGTGTCGTGTCGTGTCGTGTCGTGTCGTGTCGTGTCGTGTCGTGTCGTGTCGTGTTGTGTTGTGTGGTGTGTGTTATGTTATGTTATGTTGTGCTATATTGTGTTATGTTATGTTATGTTATGTTATGTTATGTTATGTTATGTTGTGTTGTGTTGTGTTGTGTTGTGTCATGTTGTGTTGTGTTATGTTATGTTATGTTATGTTATGTGATGTTATGCTATGTTATGCCATGCATAAGTTAGGTTAGGTTAGATTATACTGATGCAAATAGTAATAATGATAATCATGATTATAGTAATGACAATAATCATAAAAAACAATAACAGTAATACTAATAATGATGATAGTAATGATAATACTAATGATAATGATAAGGACAACAGTAATAGTAATTATAATGATAAGAATAAATACAATAATAATAAGGACAACAATAATAGTAATTATAATGATAAGAATAAATACAATAATAATAAAACTCTGTACTTTCTCTTCATCAAACGTGTAATCTAAAAATCACTATAAAATTACCAAGAATAATTTAATATCTAAACTTGATTTTCAGTGCATACATTATCAACAATATTCTTCGTAATTTCAACATGAATATCTATTGCTCTGGCTGTATTTGTAGAAATGTATTTTATTGTAATTGGACATGTCTCTCGAGTACAGCATAGGTATAAACGCAGCATTCTGTAACACTTATATATACATATAACAGAGTATATAAATATTTCCCCTCACATTCCCCTTATCATAATTTTCCGCAAGGTTTATAGCGCCTGAGAGCGTGAAACAAGTCATAAAGCTCAGGAACAGGTTGCTTACCTCCCCTGCCCCCTCCCCTCTCCTCTCTCGCCTCTCCCCTCTTCCCTCTAGTCTCTCCTCTTTCTTCTGTCTTGCCTCTCCCCTCTCCAGTCTAGCCTCTCCTCTCTCGCTTCTCCCCTCTATCCTCTAGCCCCTCCTCTTTCTCCTCTCTCGCCTCTCTTCTCTTTCTCCTCTCTCGCTTCTCCCCTCTATCCTCTAGCCTCTCCTCTCTCGCTTCTCCCCTCTTCGCTCTAGCCTCTCCTCTTTCTTCTGTCTTGCCTCTCCCCTCTTTCCTCTAGCCTCTCCTCTTTCTCCTCTCTCGGCTCTTCCCTCTTTCTTTAGCCTCTCCTCTTTCTCCTCTCTCGGCTCTCCCCTCTTTCCTCTAGTCTCTCCTCTTTCTCCTCTCTCGGCTCTCCCCTCTTTCCTCTAGCCTCTCCTCTTTCTTCCGCATTGCCTCTCCTCTTTTATTTATTTATTTTTTGTCTCTTCCTTCTTCCCTGTCATTTTTGCCTCTTCCCTCTCCCTTCACTCCAATCTTCTGTCCCCTCTCGCCTCTCCCTTCTTCTCTTTCTCCCCTCACCCCATTCCTCTCTTCCTTTCGTTTCTCGCCCTTTTTCTTTCTCCCCTCTCCTTTTTTTGCCTCCTTTCCTCTCACTTCTCCCCTCTTGCCCCTCTCCTCTCCTCTCTCCCCTTTTCCCTTTCTCATCTAAATTGAAGAAGAAGAAAAAGAAAAACGAATAAAACAGTAAAAAAAAAAAAAAAAAAAACGGATGTGAAGTAAATATTATTTTATTCTTTGTACTTCGTGGTTCTAGTACCATGAGTCGGGGTTTTGCCTTCCAGCTGTTTTCACCTACCCTCTTCCCCCCCTCCCTCCTCCCTATCTCCCACCATCCTCCTTGTTCCTCTTTGACTCCCGTCCTTCTCCCTCTCTCCCACTCCCCTCCTTCTCCCTCTCTTAAACCCTCTCCTTCTCCCTCTATCCGACACCCCGTCCTTCTCCCACTTCCCTCTTTCTCCCTCTCTCTCACCTCCCGTCCTTCTCCCTCTCTCCCACTCCCTCCTTCTCCCTCTCTTAAACCCTCTCCTTCTCCCTCTATCCGACACCCCGTCCTTCTCCCACTTCCCTCTTTCTCCCTCTCTCTCACCTCCCGTCCTTCTCCCTCTCTCCCACTCCCTCCTTCTCCCTCTCTTAAACCCTCTCCTTCTCCCTCTATCCGACACCCCGTCCTTCTCCCACTTCCGTCTTTCTCCCTCTCTCTCACCTCCCGTCCTTCTCCCTCTCTCCCACTCCCTCCTTCTCCCTCTCTTAAACCCTCTCCTTCTCCCTCTATCCGACACCCCGTCCTTCTCCCACT
>NC_091573.1:10240731-10250731 GCF_042767895.1 Penaeus vannamei | reverse complement strand
CGAGATGAAAGAAACAGAAAACAAGAGAAACAGGAAAAGGGGAAAACAACCAGAAAGGAATATATATTACATCTTCAGCCAAGTCTCTTTCTTTACCAAATGCCTTCTCCTCTGTGCCTCTTTCTCTGTCTCTTTTATCTCGTGACCATGACCTCCTCTCCTCTCAGGGCTATTAAGATAAGGCTTTGTATAAGGTGGCTTACGAGTGTGGCTATTGGCTATTGACTTTTGAATAGATATGTAACTTATATTCTCATCTGAGTTTTTTTTATTGTTTACAGAATCATCTCTTCAAAAATAAAATAAAAGAAAAAATAAAGGAAAAAAGAACGACTGAGAACGAAACAAAAAGCAGGTAAAAAAAAAAAATCAAAATAAAAAGCATTTCCACGTAAGCATCCTTGTTTGCTCCCTCCTTCAACACCCTGTTTCTCTTTTGCTCTCCAACCTTCCCTCTCCCCCTCCTCCAAATACCAGTTTCTCTCTCACTCTCTATCCAACTTTCCCTCTCCCCCTTCTCCAACTCCCAGTTTCTCTTCTACTTTCTCCCTCACTCTCTCTCTCCAACCTTCCCTTCCCCTCCTTCTCCAACTCCCAGCTTCTCTTTATCTTTCTCTCTCACTCTCCAACCTTCCCTCTCCCCCTCCTTCCAAATAAAAGGAAGAGAACGAAACGGAGAACCCAAAGTCAGACACAATAGGCCCAAAATCGATACACAAAGAGCCCCTCCCTAGATACCTTTTGTTGGCGGAAGGAGGCTGAAGACTGCTAATATACTTCAGGGTCGTGTAATGGAGGCAGACGGGACCTCAAGCCGGAGAGAGAGAGAGAGAGAGAGGGAGAGGGAGATCCTGCTTGTGACCTTGGGGGAAGGTGGGGGGTAGGAGAGGAGGAGGGGGTGGGGTAGGCAGGGTTGGGAGAGGGGGAAGGAGAGGGGTGGGTGGGTAGGGAGGGTTGGGAGAGGGGGGAGGAGAGGAGAGGGTGGGGAATGAGAGGGTTAGGAGGATAAGGGGGGGTTGGGAGAGGGGGAAGGAGAGGAGGGGTGGGGTAGGGAGGGTTGGGAGAAGGGGGAGGAGAGGAGGGGAATGGGGTAGGAAGGGTTGGGAAAGGGGGAAGGAGAGGAGGGGGTGGGGTAGGGAGGGTTGGGAGAGGGGGAACAGGGGTTGATTAGAATAGGGGTTGAGGAGGGAAGAGCTGGATAGGCAGAGAGTTGAGGAGGGTATGGGACGGGGTGGGTTTAAGGACCAAGAAGAAATAGCGAAATACACCTAAAGAGATCGAGTTAACGAGGTATGGAAGGGTGGGGAGGCGGGAGGGGGGAGGGGGTAGGGTGAGGAAAGTTTTGGAGTAAGGGTTGGGGTTGGGAGTAAGAAATCGGGAGTAGAGGGACATTGGGCCTCAAGACAGAACTTCTCTTGTACTAGCTTCTGGGAGTCGAGTAACCTGCCTGATGTGGGTATTTGTGTTCGTGTAATTATGTGTTTCGGTGAAAGTAAGATAGATGTGGGAGTGTACACTAGCCTTCAGGATAATGATGTTTGAATAGGGAATTAAAAGATTAAATGTATAATTACCAGAGAACGGGGCGAGGGGATGAAGGGTTGCATCTCCCATTTTGTTAAAAGGAGAGAGGGGAAAAGATGGCGAAGGAAAAATAAGTTTCTAGGTAATGTTCGCTGGAATGTTATGAGATAATGAGGAAACGCACTTGATAATGAGGTGTGGAGCAAGTTTATTCGGAGGGAAGTAGAAAGGAGTGTGAGAGAAGGAAATGGAGGAGAAAAGATTGGCAAAGAAGGGAATAGACGAAGAAGAGAACCCATTAGGGGTAAGCAGTAACAAGAACATCTACTTCATAGAAAATGGGATATATGGGGATAACTTAACTAGATTAGATCAGAGCTTATACTACCATTTCAGAGATTGATAAGGCCTCTGCGAACGCGTCTGATACTCCTGTGTGACTGGAGAAAAAGAGTGGACAGAATAAACGAAGTCTCCAAAATAGAGCGACTGGGATTGGGTCACTGGGATTATAGACTAATTTTAGAGATTATTTAAGTCAACTATTTTTCTTGAGACTAATTAAAAAAATTATCTAAGTCTAACCATTTTTCTTGCGACTAGAGTGATGAAAATAGGAAAAGGAAGGGGATGGGTAGGAGGAGGAGGAACAAGATGATGGTGAAGAAGAAAAGGATGATAAAGAAGAAGAAAAAGAAGATGATGGTCAGGAGAAGGAAGAGGCGTCAACATCATCGAAATATTTGCATTCGCTAAAAATATCATCCGCAAAACTCTCATAAATATTGATATCAAGAGTTTACAACAAACAGAAAGGACAAATCACCAGAACGTATAAACCTCCTTAATCTCCTTTCAGCTGTGCCGTTCTCCCTCTCTCCCCAAAGGCAGAGGAAGCCCGCCAACTCATGGGCAGGGCAAAGAAATAAGTAAGATAGATCTGAATTCCATATGCATAAAACATTTATTCTACGTACTGATGACAAGATAGGGAATAGGATGTATATATATATATATATATATATATATATATATATATATATATATATATATATATATATATATATATGTGTGTGTGTGTGTGTGTGTGTGTGTGTGTGTGTGTGTGTGTGTGTGTGTGTGTGTATGGATATATATATGAACACACACACACACACACACACACACACACATACACACACAGACACAGATATATGTATATATATATATATATATATATATATATATATATATATATATATATATATATATATATATATATATATATATATATATATATATATATATATATATATATATAGGGAGGGCCCAATTCGATGGCTCCATATGCAGTATCCTAGAGGTAGTTGTATAAGTTGTATAGTAATAGCTATAGTAATAATTGTATATATGAGATGTATAGTAACAGCAGTTATAGTCGTAATTGTTTATATAAGATATTTGATAGAATGTAATGATTCTGAAATATGACAAATAAATAAAAATGTAACACGTGCATTTTCATTCTCCCTCTTCATGCTATGGAATGTGTTAAGAGGAAAGATAAAGAGCTTAACCCCTTCCTCGCTACTCGGAAAATATTAGTTCGTGACATTTCATATACTGGAACTAACATCAAAACCGTTCTTTATTGTCATTTTTAAAGAGAGATTAAGATACACACTCACTCACTCACTCACTCACACATATATCTGTATCTGTATCTATCTATCTATGTTATGATCAATTGAATTCTACTGTAAAGTATGGTTCACCCACACGTATATCTGTATCTATATCTATCTATCTATTTACCTATTATGATCAGTTGAATTCTACTGTAAAGTATGGTGCTAAAACTATCTTCTTCAGAACGAATGAGCAACGAAAAGGAATCTTTAATTATCCTCTACTACTGCTGACTTAACGGGATAAAAGGCGAGAGGGAAAGAGTTCTAAGGGCCGGGTCACCTCTTGTGAAAAAGGAAGATTGAAAACGAGAAAGAGAGAAAGAAGAAAAATAAAAAGAAAGCAAAGAGAGGAAGACAGCATACATAGAAGAAGAGAAAGAAAGGGGAAGAGATAGGAAAAAGAAAGACACAAAAGAGAGAGAGAGAGAGAGAGAGAGAGATAAATAGATAAAGAGAGAGAAAGAGAGAGAGAGAGAGAGAGAGAGAGAGAGAGAGAGAGAGAGAGAGAGAGAGAGAGAGAGAGAGAGAGAGAGAGAGAGAGAGAGAGAGAGAGAGAAACGGTCGTCACTTGAAAACATCTTAAAGACTATTACATAAAATATAAGCCCTAAAACTGTTCTAAAACCATTCCATTAAACACCATGTGTTCATTAATAAAACCTCGAGTTTTAGTGCAGCTAGAAATTCTACGGTGGCAGATCTTTTTTATATATCTATATATCGATTCATCATAATCATTAAAAGTAATAACATAATTATCATTTCCAATATAGTTCATTTTTAGGGAAGAGGGGTTGGCGAGGAGATAATTCTAAAGAATTTGTGGAAATCTTTCGTGTCTTAAGCAGCATTACGTGTATCGACGTAGGTCCTCTGTCAAGTGATGGTATTAATCCCCGCACAAACATAGTAGGAGAAGACCCCTGTGGAACTAAACATCGGCTGAACTGGACAAACTTTGCACACAGCTTTGCCAGGCGTTTGGAAAAACAAAAACAAAAAACAACCAAGCTTAAGGGACAATTCTAGAAAAAAATGAGACTGAAATTGGTCGATTTGTTGAGGGCGTGTTAAATACAATGCGAATGGTAATGATAGTGAAGTTATTGCTAATAATAACAATGTCAGTTATGTTTATGATGATGGTGATGAAGATAATGATGATTATGATTATAATGATGACAATGATGGCAATGATGATAGTGATGATGATAATGCTATTAGTATTGATAATGATACTGACGAAAATGAAGATGATCATGATTATTATGATTATGATTACACTCATGACATGATGTTAATGATACTGATGTTAATAATAATGGCAGTTGTGATAACAATGAATACCTCTAATACTTTTCAAAAGTTCTCATTTTGTTTTTATTCGATTTATTATTTTTTCTATTCATCATCATCATAACTATCATTATTATTATCATTATGTAAAACAAGGCGTTGGCAGATGAATTAAGCCTAAATGAAAAAATAGGATTGATTTTCATTTTCTTTTATTGATATGTCGTATTCATGTCGATCAGAATGTGTTGCCTCGTACCAATTCCTCCTTTCCCAAGATTTTTCTTTCGGATATTATAAAAGGGATATTTCGGATGGTTTTGTAAACTGAGATCTAAAGAATGGAAAGTATTATCAAAAGAAAATTCATTACAAAAGACTTCAGATTCATCTTGGGAGAGAAGGAGCGTGTCTGCGGGTATAGAAAACGATCTTGGAAACCGAAGGAGAAAGAAAACGGGAAGTGGAGGGATTTTTAAACGTGTAAACGCAAGATGATGAGACTTTTTTATTATTATTATTTTTTTTGGTTGTTGATAAGATTCATCTAGGTGATCCAACCATCTATATCATAGTGAAAACGTTAACAATGATTATAATAATAATGGTAATGGTAATAATAATAATAATAATAATAATAATAATAAAGATACTAATGATAATAATAATAATAATGATAACAATAATGATAATAATAATAATAATAATAAAACCGTGAATTCGCTCGATTTCAAATTCTGGTGCCGGATGACGTCAGTTAGTTTCAAATCTTAGAGTTATTTGCATTTTCATACGGATTTTCAGTTGCTTGTTTTTCTCGTACTTTCTTGTATAAAGTATTTCTAAAGTATTGTGTTTGATATTTTCTTTAAATCAAATAATCAAGAATTGTTTTTGAGTGACGTGCAGTCCTCACATCTTTTCCACCAATGACTCCACATATCTTTAATTTCATGATCACATTTTGTAAGACATTTAGCAAAATACTAACAGAATAATACAAAAGGACAGGTGAAGTTGAAGAAAATGGGTAGTAAGGATAGTAACAATGATTAGCATATTATCATCATTATATTTATTACTATTGATATCGATAATGCATCATTATCATCGACTTCATTGTAAAAGTTCTTCATTACTAATGATAATATATTATTTTTATTATCATTATTGTCAAAACGTTCTCGAGTTCTTCATTACTAATGATGATAATATATATTACTTTTATTATCATTATTGTCAAAACGTTCTCGAGTTAATCATTACTAATGATGATAATATATATTACTTATATTATCATTATTGTCAAAACGTTCTCGCGATACCTACCGTTCAGCTTGGTACTTCTCTCCAAACCTCTGCTGATCACGGACACGATATCACGGACGTATTTTGCACAGGTGAACACGGCTGTCGACGCTCTCCGGGTCAGTGAACGCTCCGAGTTGACGTCAGCGCGGTCAGGAGCTGTCTCTGGGGGAGGAACGAATCGCCGGCCGGGAAATGATATAATTCCCTCGATCTCCAATTACGTGGGCGATCTTAAAGCTTATGTTCCCGCCCTAACACAAAAAAAAGAAAGAAAGAAAGAAAAAGAAAAAAAGAAGAGAAGAGAAGAGAAGAGAAGAGAAGAGAAGAGAAGAGAAGAGAAGAGAAGAGAAGAGAAGACAGAGAAGACAAAGAAGAAAAGACAAGACAAAGACAGAGACAGAAGAGAAGAAGAGAAGAAGAGAAGAAGAGAAGAAGAGAAGAAGAGAAGAAGAGAAGAAGAGAAGAAGAGAAGACAGAGAAGAAGAGAAGACAGAGACAAGACAGAGACAAGACAAGAGAAGAGAAGAGAAGAGAAGAGAAGAGAAGAGAAAAGAAAAAGAAAAAGAAAAAGAAAAAGAAAAGAAAAGAAAAGAAAGAAAAGAAAAAGAAAAAGAAAAAGAAAAAGAAAAAGAAAAAGAAAGAAAAAGAAAAAGAAAAACAACAGAAAAAAAAACAGAAGAAAGTAAAAACATTGAAACGACGCTTCCTGCTGTTGCCAAGGAAAAATAGCATAAGAAACATTACTGCACATTCCATACACTGTCGTCCAATGAATATTTAATAGCTCTTTTGAACTCCGGTGCTCAAGACGAAGGCCAAGGTCGTCAAGTATAAGAGGTTTTCTTTCCATATTACCTGATTCTATTTTTAGTAACTTATTACTACAGAGGGTAATGTTAAATAGATGTTACTTTAGATTCCGATGCATATTTTTTTATTTTATTTTATTTATTTTTTTAATAATTTAGAGGCTTCTTGTCTCTTTGAATTTGAATCTATGGCCTTCTTTAGATTTAGATGTATGTTGTCGTTTTAGATTTAAATATATGTTGTTTCTTTTAGATTTAAATATATGTTGTTTCATTTGGATTTAAATAAATGTTTATTTTGGATTTAAATATATGTTGTTTCTTTTAGATTTAAATATATGTTGTCGTTTTAGATTTGAATATATGTTGTTTCTTTTAGATTTAAATATGTTGTCGTTTTAGATTTGAATATATGTTGTTTCTTTTAGATTTAAATATATGTTGTCGTTTTAGATTTGAATATATGTTGTTTCTTTTGGATATATGTTGTTTTTTTAGATGTAATTATTTGTTTCTTTTTGATTTAGATTAATTTACATAGGCTTTCCTGAAGTATTATATCAATCCCTCAATGACATCCCTCGTTGAAGGTCCAAGCTTTTAATACCATCCATTATCCTTTCGCAGAGACACAGGGAGTTTTGTCTGTTGATAAGAAAAGAGATAAGTCGACTGATATCAGAGGATGAGTGACCTATTTGTCCATCTCATTAACGTGGAGACCGATGGAAATTTGAGTTGGTCTGCTTGGGGTGTTCAGAGGCCGAAAAGGTGACTGTATAGAGCATGTGGGGGGTGGGGGTGGGGGGTGGGGGCTCCGTTTTGCGTTTGTAGATGATCTTAAGAAGAAAGGTAGCGGTGAGCTGTGGTATTATTGTTATTATTATCATCATTATTGTTAGTATTATCATTATGATTATGATTATTATAGATATTTATTGTTTTTATTGTTGTTATCATTAGGATTATCATTTGTTGTTATTACTGTTATTATTATTACGATCATCATCATCATCATCATTATCATTTACCATCACCATCATGATCATCACCATCATCATCATCATCATCAGTATCATCATTATCATTTACCATCGCCATCATCATCATCACCATCATCATCATCATCATCATCATCATCATCATCATCATCATTTACCATCGCCATCATCATCATCCTCATCATCATCACCATCCATGAAGCCTCAAAGATGTTGCATATTGCAGAATAGAGGTTGAATAACCTTCGTGTTCTAACATTTCTCCGACTTCCCTTCACTAAATAGTTATACAAGTAACAACCAAAAAATAATTAAGTTCATGAATAGGCAGTTAAGGACAATATAGTACGAATTTATATATATATATATATATATATATATATATATATATATATATATATATATATATATATATATATATATATATATTTTTTTTTTTTTTTTTTTTTTTTTTTTTTTTTTTTTTGCGGTACATGTACTAAAAATAATGATAACGATTATGATAATGATGATAGCAACGATGATAACAATAATGGTAATGATGATAATGATAATACTAGAAACAATAATAATGATGTTAACAACAATATTAACATCAAAACAACAACATCAGCAACAACAATAACAAAAACATCATGGCAGACATATACCCAGTCAGAAATGCATCTCTGAAACCTTTCAGATCGCTTTTAGGGCTTTTACATGCACTTTAGCCAACAGGAAGCAACATAAGAAATGGAATAAGAATAAGGAGGAGGAGAAGAAAAGAAGTTAGAGGAGAGGGAAGAGAAGGAGGAGAAGGAGGAGAAGGAGGAGGAGAACGAGGAGGACGAGGAGGACGAGGAGGAGGAGGAGGAGAAGGAGCAGGAGCAGGAGGAGGAAGAGGAGGAGAAAGAGAAGGAAAAGAAGGAGAAGAAGAAGAAGAAGGAAGAGGAGTAGGAGGAGGAGAGGAGGAGCAGGAGGAGGTGGTCGAGAAGATGAGGAACGATAAGTAGAATATGGATAAGAATAAGAATGAAGCTTGGGCTAAAGGGAAGGAAGAGGAGATGTAGAAAAACAGCAACAGGAAATACAAGTAGCAGAACAAAGTGAGAGAGAGAAAGAGAAGAGAAAGAGAAAGAGAAAGAGAAAGAGAAAGAGAAAGAGAAAGAGAAAGAGAAAGAGAAAGAGAAAGAGAAAGAGAAAGAGAGAAAAAGAAAGAGAGAGAGAATCCCAGATAAAAAATTAGATTCAATGGACGAAATCTAAAATGAAAAAAAGGGAAGACGGGAACTCAGACATAGCCATTAGTTGCATCCAATCTTTTGTTGACATACTTAACGAGAACTGAACTTATTCGGTGATGTTGCAGGTCGTAATTTATAATAGTTTCCCCTCAAAACTTTTGGACGAAAATGGGAATCACATTTCGGTAGAGTTGAAAGAAGAGGATTTAAAGAGGAGACGAAGAGGAGAAGGAAGAGGAGTAAGAAGAATACAAATGGGAATAAGAGGAAGAAAAAAGAGAGAGAGGGAGATTTAGGAGGCAGAATAAAAACACGAAAAAAGGAAATCAGGAGGAAAAGGAATATGAGATGGATACGATTAGAGGACATGTGAAACAAAAGAGAAAAGGAACAAGGAACAAAAACAGAAGAAAATGATAAAGACAAAGGAATAGACGAAGGAGAAACTAGAAGAGTAAAATTCAGAAATGAGAAAAACAAACAAGAAATGGAAGGAGAGTAGAAGCAAAGGGACAAGAAATAGAGGAAGAGAGAAAAATAAAATAGAAAAGGATAATGGTGATAGTGATGAAAATTATGTTAGATTAATAATAATAATGATTATAGATTAATAATGAGGATAGTAAGGATAAAGATAATGATAACAATAAAGATAATATCAATGATACTAACAAAAATAAAGATAATAAAATACTAATCATAATAATAATAATAATAGTAGTAGCAATAGCACTACTACTACTACTACTACTAATGGTAACAATGATAATAATGATAATGAAAATAACAATAGTAAGAAAAATAATGATAATAATAACAACAATAAAGATGATGAATATATAAAAAAGGAGAGAAGGATGGAGGAAAGAATATAAAAGTAATAAGAAAAAGAACAGGAATGATGATGATGGCAAGAATAATAATAAGGAAGACAAGGAGAAGCCAAAAGAAAAAGAAAAAGAAGAAAGAACATAGAATAACAGAACTTGAGAAAACAAGAACAACAAGAAAAAAATAAGACTTTCTTTCACATTTCTTTCCTTACACAAGAAAAGAAATGTGAAAGGATAATCTATATCTGTGGTTATTTTTCCTTCTGTTTTTTTTTCTTTATTCATTTTCTTTTTGTTTGTTTGTTTCTTTTCCTTGTTTTGTTTTGCTAT